>NC_140036.1:21796489-21886489 GCF_963513975.1 Fringilla coelebs
AACCCTTGTTAATTAACGCTGTTTACATGGGGTACAAGAAACTTAAGAAATGTTTCTACAAAGGGGAAGGAACTGTTTACAAAACTCTTTCAAAAGTGTGACATATTGCTGCAGTTCCAGCACTAAAAAGCCAAACACACTTACACGCCTTTGAAGTTGGCTGGCTGAGGCAACATTATTTGACTGGGATTCAGATATTGCTTGTGGGTATAACTAATGGCTTTTACCTAGTTAGTGGCTGGGAGGGGCGAGGGCCTGGGCGCCGTGGCCATTGGGTCCCTCTGGAGAGCTGGGGCTGGCTCCCCGCCAGCTCTGTACAATGTCAACATTGAATATTTGAATTCCCAGACTCTATTTAACAACTTTCTAAATAAATAAACTCATTGTGTGTCTGTGTTTAAAATTATTTCACCTCTTTCATGAAAGCTACAGCATCTTATTACACCGGCCTCTCGGGCTGCTTTTCCCCCTTTTCTTTCCAAACAAACACAAATGCAGCTGAGGACTTTTGGTGTTTTTTTTTAGTTTTTCACTGTCTCCTATCTCTCCCCTTCTCACTTTCTGTCTGTCTTCTCACAAAGCACGACTGGCAGCTGCTCGGACATCCCACCACGTCCTCAGAGGGACAGCTCTGTGCGCCCTGTTATCTAATCATAACTAAAACCAAAGCCAGGTTCACCAAGTCGGTTAAATATTAATCATTTCTAAAAGGAGGCCCAAGTGAGTGCCATTGCTGCAGCAGTGCCCTGTACATACTCAATCATTTTGGCTGCCCTACCCTAGGCAGGCTCCAGGGACAGCTTTCATTGTTGTTTGCCATAAATGGCTATTAGTGTTCATATTCACCTATTCACCCACTTATTTCAGTTAAGTGTGGATGTGGCTGTGCTCATGGAGATGTGTGCACACACGTGTGTTCAGACCATACTTTTCAGCTTATGCCACAGAGATATATTTATTTATGTGCATAATAGCTGTGTCTGTGTGTGCACATACAGAGAAAAGCAGGTAAATCCATCTGATATTTGTAATTGTAATTAATATATGTGCAGTGTATAGTTCAGAGAGAGATTTTGGTGTGCACGGGCTCCTGGGGTGCTTGTAGTCCTGTCACCAATATCTGTACACCCACAAAGGCTCTGAAATGCTCTGTAGGGGACACAGTACTGATATGCAGGAGCCTGGGTGTTGTTCCCTGGGATGCTTCCCAAATCCACACTAATTGTGTGCTTCCGTGGCAGGAATATCCATTGTAAAATATTTATTGCCTTCCCATGGAAGTAAAGGTGGCTGGACAGAGAAGGCATTTCTGCCTGTCCTGGGGAGCACAGCTCACTGATAAAGCTGTCTGAGTTACTGGAGAAGATATTGGAATGAATTTTCTGCCAGGACAGGTATGTGTTGGAAGAAAGAAAGTGTTGGTGGTTGCTCCCGTCCCAGGTGGATGAGGAAAGGGCAGTGGGGAAGCAGATGGAGTTTTATAAATCTCAGCTAATGAAACCTTGTCCACAGAAATTGCCTTGCTTTGCAGTAAACCACTTTTTAAACAAATGTACTTTAGCTTTGGAAGGGCTTGTTCAGACACTTAGGTTTCCAACCAAGAATTCATAATATTTGTTTATTTAAAATTTAACTAGGTTTGCTGTCATTTTTGGAGCAAGTCGGTTTTCTTTTGCTGTAATTTAATACAATCAGTTTTACATCATTTCAGTTTAGTTAGGCAAGAAGTGGCTTATGAAGAGCAGAAAGAGGTTTAATCCCACATGGTTTTCAAACTAGCAGATGCAAGTGTCATGTTATTCAGTAGACAGAGCTAGAACTGGACAAATGAAGATTAGAAACGAAGTTTATATTTTAAGTAGTGAAGGTATTTAACCAGTAAAACTATTTACTGAGAGCTGGGTGGGTTTCAACATCACTGGAATTCCTTTGTCTTAATTAAGGTTGGCTGTTTTTCTAAAAAGATATGAGCTAATCCAAACAGGAATTAATTTAGGGAATTCCTGTAGCCTGTGTTGTACAGGGGGAGCAGACCAGACCACTCTTCCTGGTTTTATAATCTGTGCACCCAGTTAAAGCAGTGCAGTTTCATATGGAGACATAAGCTCAAGGCTGGGATCACAGGAACGCACTTAAAAACGAAATGGTCATTAAAAAACCCAGGTTCAGCTCTGACAGTGCAGAACCAACATCTGGCACAAAGTGTTTTCCATCCTCAGCACTGCTCACCTGGACCACAGGCACCCTCACAAGTGCCCAGCTCTGAGGGCAAAGGCAATGATGGGTTTTTCAAAGATGGGAAGGAGGAACAGGGTGCAGGAGCTGGGTACAGAGAGCAGGGCTGGGCTCTGTGATGGATTTCCAGTGGGTTCCTGCCGTGTTCCTGTGCAACAGGTCGCTGCTGCTGTTCTTAACACCCAGCCAAGACCAGTAGAGATCATGATATAGACCAGTAAGCATCAGGAAGCACCTCCAGGACCCCTTTGCTGCAGGATCTGCTGGAAGGAGGTGTTTGCTGGCAGAGAAGCAGCAAGGTGTGGAAGGGGATGGAGAACCTCAGGAGAAGTGGGTGTTGTTGTCCCCAGGACTCTGTCTCTTTGCACTGCCATTTTAAATAAAAAAATCAAAATTCTCAGGGTGTAAAGAAACCCTGTCTGATCACTCAGTGACTTTCTGTTCCCTCCCTTTTGTTTGCATTTCCAGGCTGTGCCGAGGCATTGCCTTCTCCAGTGCTGCTGGAAGAAAGGGCAGCCACGGATACGTGTGGGAGGAGGGAAGCTGGGCTGCAATGAATATTGTATTTGGTGCTAAATATGTAACAAAGAGAAAGAAATGTGAGTTAATCCAGCAATAAGAGTTGGGAAGTGAAACACAATTCGTTTTATTTCAGGGTTTAATGCTGTGGTCTGTTTCAGTGAAGCATTATCTTTTAAACTGGGATATACACAACGACATAACCCCCACTACCTTGAGGGAATGTCAGAGTTTGATCTCTGAATAAAGGAAATTCAGAGTTAAGGCTGAAATGTACCACATGGCCTCCAAGTCCCAGGAACAACAGGAGGCAAGGAAGTAGCTAAAGCTATGGGCTGCACTTTAAAATGAGTCCAGCAACTACCAAGCCGCCAGAGCTCGTTGCAGATCCCCAGCACGGCTTGAGCTGGGATTTGTATTGGCTAGAGAGAGATCTGGGATGATCTCGAGTCTTTTTGGAAATCTTGCTGGTCTGTGATGAGCATGAGAGTTTTATGGTGGAAGGATTACAGTTCTGGGCTTAATTTATGCAACAGAAGCACTCTTGTCTCCTTTGACACCAATAGCTTTTGTTTAGAAAATCTTATATTGGAGCAAAATTTTGGTTCAGAAAAGAAATATACCCAAGTTACAGCTTTGTTTCTTTTCTGAAGAATTGCTTTTATGTCTGAAGGGGTGCACTACATTTTAGCCCTGTTTAAACTCCAAACTAAATTTAAATTGCCTGTAAAATAATCCACAGGATGGAAACTGCCACACAATCGTAGCCCTTGCTCCCTGACCCAAACCCATATTCCGTTGCAAAGCAGCGCGCTGCTCCGTTCCGTGATTACAGTAAGTTAGAAACCAGAAGAGCAAGACTTCTATGAATAGGTTATTTTTGGCAATTGCATCACCAATTATGTATAAAATTTCAAAAAATATGAGTTCTGCCAGTTTGATCTCTGAGAAGGATACAGAAAATGAAAGCTTTGAGACTGCTGTAACATCATACTATTTTGTCTATTAGATATCATTAGATTACCAGAATACTGAGACCTTCATATCAACCAGCCTAACAAAAATTTCCCAGGTGGTTTAAATTAAAAAATTAGCCATAAATATATTTTGTATAATGTAATTTATTATGGATGTTTATTGTGTGCAGTGGGAAAATGTTTGGTTTCGGATGATCTTACCGTATAACATGTGCCTTACTGAAACTGTTTATACTGAGGCAGCCTGGAAAAGCCCCAGTTTAATTCTGAGACAGGCTGGGCTACATGCTCTGAAAGCCACAGGAAGGCAGAGCCCTTCCCCTGGAAAGCCAAAGGGGCAACAGCATCTTGTGTGGGACATGTGCAACATAAAACTCGGCAGCGGGGAAAGTGCTGAGTGGCAGAGAAAGCTGAAGGGTGGCTCAGGGCAGTGCTGTTTAATAGGGAAAATGGGATAAAAATGATACCAACTTGCAGCAGGTCCTGTTATACTGGGATTGGAGGCTTGCTGGTGTCCAAGGGATACTTTTCTCCCACATCCCATATTTATCAGCCCTCCTTTTGTTTCAGCTGGGTGTGGTGAGCAGGGCTCTGTGCTGATGCCCACCCATGACTCCTGATTTGCCCTTCTGCAGCGTAGAGAGGGGGATTAAGCTGGCCTTAGGGACCCAGGGGTTCCTGTGATGGACACATCCACCCTCTGCTGGGATGCTGCAGCAGGGAGCTGATGGCTTCAGGAAAAAGATCTCCCGCCTCCTCTCCCGCTCTTTTGCACAAAGTACACATGCTGGCAAGGGTGAAATCATTCCTCAGTTAAAAAAAAACAAACCCTCAAAAACTTCCTCCCCTGCCCCAAGCTCCTTCACACATGTATTAACACCAAACTGGCAAAGCCAATGGAAAAGGATTTTGTGTTTTGGCAGCAGAGCTGGCCCAGAGCTCACTGCGGGCCTTATCCCAAACCCACTGGAGCTGAAGGAGCTCGTACCGACTTCAGCGGGCCTTGGACTGGGTCTGGCTGGGAGCAATCTGCTTCCCTTCATCCTTGGGGGAGGGGGGTTATCAGCAGCTTTTGCTCTGCGGTGAGCCCCAACATGTGATGCTGTAACAGATACCTGGATTTACATCAGTCTAAGTGAATTAGGTTGGCCCTATAATCTGGCCTCATTTAAGAGTCATTTTAGCCATTAGGATGAAATATGAACGCTGCTGATGGGGGGACTGTGGGGACTCTGAATCCTTGTTTCCCACCGTGCTCCATCTCTCCCTTGGGCTGAGGACCACTGAGGGCTGTGGTGTCACTCGGGGGATGTGGGAGGGCTCCAGCACCCCTGGCTTGCACTGCAGGGCTCTCCATTCCAAGGGCTGTGGTTCTCCAAACAGCCTGAATTTGTACCTTCTGAACAAATAGCTCTGCTGCTGGAGGTACCTGGTTCCTCCAGTAACTGCTCCAGTTATTGCCTCCCGATTTCATCTCAGACAAACAGAAGGTGTGCGAGAGACAAGCACCGACTGCTGGAAAAAAATCACCCCAAACATGTCTAAAGCACAGCTTGAGTCACTGGTGGTGCCCATATTTTTGATTTAAAAACCATTTAACATTTGCAGCGTTTGACAGAAATGATTCACCTTCCCCTCTTGAAAACTCTTTGCGATTTGAACTTACCGTGGCACGTTTTATTTACTTGCACCTTGGTGAGGAATTAAGTAATGCTTTTGGTGAGTTTTAATCTTTCCCATTCTCTTTGTGGCTCTGTAAAAAGGGAAAAAAAAAAGGCATATGTTGTTTGAAATAATTTTGAAGTGATGTTTCTATTTTACTTTTTTTAGGCTCTTGATGTATTTTTGGCTACAGGGACTGGCATGGAGCATTGGTCTAAGAATATACAACACTGAAAAGCAAAGTGATATCAGCTGTATATGAGCTAACTGCACTGCTTTTTAGTTTTGCTGTTTCGTCGTTACTGTGCCGTGATAATGATGATTTACAGCAATAATGAAGACTTAATTGTAAAATATAAACAGCATGAGATATTCATCCTGATTCTTTCAGTTCATATAGAAAGCAATATTTCAGCAGTCACTGGCTGCCTGTGAAAATGCTATTAAGCAGCTATGCTCTGCCTGAATAATTACTGTGCAGGAGCTTGTGCTTCCTGGTAAAGCCAAGGTAACTGAGAAATGAAGAAATTATGCACTAGGTAACTCCAGATGATGCAGATCAGAGACATTTGAGTGAACAAACATGTGCAGTGTCTTTGATATCAGTGACCAGCCTCAGAGTGAGAGAAAAGGTGAAATTATCTGTACTGTACCAATGCCCTGAGTGAGAACTGAGCTGAGACAGAGCCAGAAGGGGTGGTGCAGAGTGAGACCCAGGACGGGATGCAGCAAACCTTCCCAGCTGGGGCTTCTACCACGCACCAAGCTGAAGCATCAGTCATGGACCAAACACAGAAGATTTATTTCCAGCCTGACATTATTATTTATTATAACTTGAATTAAAACAGCAACCACAGAATGCAGCCAGCCTGTTGTGCTGAGCTCTGTGCAAACACGGGCAGCCTGCACAGAGTTTAGGCCCTGAGAAATGCAGATTAAACTTGGGGCCTGCTGCCCTACACATGCAATTACAGCATCACTGGAGGCAGTAATAAAATCCTGAGGAGAAATGGATGCTTTAAGGAAAATCCACGGAGTCAGGGCTCCATGGCTTGCACACAGGTGGACGTGCCTCAGCTTTAATCACATCAGCCCTTTCCCCCTACCAGCAAATGGCCCCCCTGGCTCTGTTTTAACTGACCCTATTATTTTTGGCCGTGCCCATAATCTTGGGTGATCAAGCAGCATTAAGCTATGAGTATCCTTGCAGCATCACCTGCTTGCTTTCAAAGAAAATAGCTCTGAGATTCTCAGGGAAGGAAGAAGGCAACGCCGGCAGGTAATCCAGCCCTATAAAACCCCCGGGCTGTGGTTCCAGCCCGCCTTCCACGCGGGCTCTGCCAGAGGGACCTGAGCGGTGTGGCTGGCAAGAGCCAGCAACCAAAAAGTCCCTCAAGCCTATAAGGTTTATTAAGGTTCTTTTCAAGTCCCTGCCAATAAAAAGGGTCCACACAACCTCTGAGTGAGGCTCCATAAGCTCAGTTTTATGTTCGGATAATTTGGAGCCAAACTGTCACGGAGTTCACATAGCGAAATACCCCATGGAGCATCGCAAACTGCGAAGAAAATATATCGAGGAAAGGGAGGACTGATAATTTTATGGTTTTCCTTGAAGTTAAGCAGTAAAATGGGCTTTATTTAGCAATTTCCGGACTTCTGATTGCAATTTTGTTACCAGCGCAAAGGTTTTCGATACAACATTATGTAAATAGGGAGAAATGTTGGAAGCCGAGGTCCTACAGTGCTTGGGTCTGCCATGGCAAGCAGTGCCACACACTCCAGGTTCCCAAAATGGATCAGACCTGGATTGACTTTTGGACCAGATCACTGGGCAGGACATGGCAACAGCACTCAGCTCTGCTGGGGAAGGCTGGAGGTCGAGCCCAGCGTGGCTGGGTAGCCCTTGGAAGGGATAGTCCTTTTTAAAAAAAACAGGAATAGCTTGACCCAGGTCCAGGGATGAACAGCATGAACCAATTTTTGGGGGGGCTAAGCATTTCTAATTTAAAATACATTTAAGATGTATTTCAAATTAGAAATATACCTGGTTAGAAATTAATAATACACCTGGTTTTTAAAGGTGAGGCGATCGTCACAATCTCCAGGCTCATTTTCTAAACCACGCTATTAGAATCACTTGACCCTCAGCCTTTTGGCTATGTGCAAACCTAGGTCCAGAATTCACAAGATAAACCTCCACTATGTTTGCTCCTCACACAATAACTATTTTACGCTTGGCATGGCTCATCTTTTAAAAATCTATTTTACAATGTAATAATTCACACCCACTTCTCTTTGGGAAGTCATTTATAGGAAGGAAATTAAACATGGCTGGGCTCTGGAGGGAGTACTGCTGATACATGCAACAGCTCAAAATGTTGAGGGAAGTGGCTCTGGATATGGGAGAAGATGCCATCTCGACCTTGGCAGTTTGTTTATTAGACACTAAATCACAGACGTTTCTTCTTCCAGTTCTAACTGGTCTGGGGACTCAGATATAACCTTAAAAGCCCTTTCTGGGGTTTTAAACAGAATTTAGACCTCATCATTGCTCAGTGCAGCTTGAATGTAACAAGAGAATGCAGAGACCACCGTGGGAAAAAAAAAGGTGAAGAAACTAGAGAAAAAAAAGGAATATTCATTCCAATGACTGGATTTCCTTTTTATATGTTGCACTTCCTGGTGCCACAGAGTTGAGAGAGTAAGAAAATATTTAATCACTTTGTTTATGCACCTTGAACATATGACAGCCAGTAACCATCAAACTCATCCTGCCAGTGTTCCTAGAAAGAAGGGCTGTGTCCCACTGTCAGCAGCAAAGGAAGCTCTGGAAATAAGGTGCAGGTGACCAGAGTAGGCAGGGATGGTGGGGGGACGAGGATTGGGAAATGGGACGTGTCTGAAGGATTGCTGTCAGACCCCTGAGCAGAAGGAGCCAAACAAATCGGCTCTGCTGGCACCTTCCTGCACAGGAATAATTTGGGACATCTGTTTTAAGAGACGATTGGTGCTTTCCATATATGAAACAGGCCCTGAATATGCTGTTCTCTTGCTTTCCTCTGCTTCCCCCCGCTATACCAGTTTTATACAAATCTATAAAAATATATTTATACAGGATCTCAGCAAGCTAACATGGCTAAATCACCTCTGTGCATCTTAACCTCCTGTTTCAGAGGCTTGGTGTAAATTAAGGTGCTGGGCTTACTGTTCAGGTCCACATATTCCCTCTGTGCTCCTGCTGCAGAAATAGCTGTGCTCCATGGGTTGGTGAGGATCCAGCTGAAGCCTGCGAGGGCTGGAGGGAGCAGTGTTGCTTTAGGCTCCCTGCCTGAGGAGTGACATATCAGAAGTAATAAGTCTGAGCCTGAGCTGATGTCTAACAGCATTGGAGAACGGGCTGGAAGGCTGAACTCCTGCAAAAATGAAAGCAAGGAATTTAACAGCAGTAAAAAAGAGGTTAAGGAAAGAACAAAAAAGGAAAGGAAATAAAAGTGATATGAATGGCTAGAAAAACAGCTACGTCCAAATATTAACCTCTACTGCTGTATTTTGACACTGGGCTGAGTTAATAGAAGTACATGGCTAATACACATTTAGCTGGAAGAAGGTACTTCATTTCAGAAAGTATCTGGATCAACTTAACGTGAAAATGTATTAGCAGAAGATATTTTATGTATGTCCAAATCTGCCAATAGCTTGAAGACATATTCTGCAGGAGGCTAGCAAGAGAAAGTGTGTTTCAGTGGTGGGGTTTTCAGCCAAACTCTCATTCTTGAGGCTTCCTTTCCCTTTCTTCTCCATGATACCTTTTCCTCGACCATCAGAGGAGCAGGAGCAGACAGACCTTTTCCCCAGCCTGTGTCTTCTGTCAGCTGCAGGAGCCTCACAGACAGCACTGGCTCAAAGGGGTTTTTTAGAATGCTAAAGGAGCAGCCCCAGAGCACAGGAGCTAAACTGGTGTAAAACTGGTGTGAGAGCAGAGCCCACTTTGGCAGGGAATGGACTCAGTGCTGGCTGTTCCTCCTGGGATCCATCCAGAGGTGGAGAAAGCAGATACAGGGCAATCTTCACTCTGTCGAGGTCTTCAGTGTATAACGCTTAGGAGCGGAAAATAGTTTCAATTCTTTAAAATAAGGAATTTTCTCCTCTTTCCCTTCTCTTCAGTTTTCTTCTAGAGAATTGAAAATAGTTTCAATTCTTTAAAATAAGGATTTTTCTCTTGAATTTTTTAAAATAAAGATTTTTTTCTCTTCTTTTGTATTTCAGTGTGTCCTTGGGGTTTGCATTCTTCCATAGGTATCATTTATTTCACAGCAAAGAATCGTGGTGAGACAGCCTGGACTTTAATTTCTGGGAATATCTTTATAGGCTTGTTTTTGTGGCTATATAACAACATTATGTTATCTATCCATCTCTCATTCCACTTCCTGATATACAGAATTATCAGGACTACCCATCAGTCACTCTTGTGTTTTCTAGCCCTTGGTGCTGTGTCAGTTTTTAGGAAATTTTTCCAGTATTACAGCTACACTGATCTTGGTGATTATTAAAAAAATTATATAATATCTTTAAAAACTCTGTTGAGATGTGGAACACCATCTGAGGAAAAGTAAATTTTAGACTGGAGTTATATAATTTCTGATTTCCTGAATGTTTGAGTGAAGAAAGGCAGTTAACTAAGGTACAATTTTTTTCAAGGAGAAAAAAAAGAAATGCAAAAAGCAATATAGAAGAGCAGGAGGTCTGCTTTTGCAATTATGTACTGACAAACTGGGACTGTGCCCCACTTGATGCTGTCCTCCCCAGCCTTTCATGTACCCAGGCTGTCCAGCTGATTTCTTTCCGTGATTGCAACAGGATTTCTCAGGTTTTCAGAAGCTCACATGGCGTTTTCATGCACCTGACGTGTCAGATGGCCTGAGAGGGGAAGGGACATAGGGATGGTGGGGGATACAGGGGTGAAGGTCACTCAGTACAAAGAGAAAACAAAGATTTAAAGGGTGATTGGGCATCTCCTGAGCTTCACCTCCACACAGCTGTGCAGGAGCCTGCTCATCTGTGCCACATCTTGGTGAAATTGGCTCCTCTATTTTACACTTGTTTGCAAGGTAATTAAGGAGCAGAAAGGTCAGCTCTCTGCTGGGCAGAAGAGGGGGGTTTCTCCTCCAAGTGTTTTGCTGTTTGTCCTGTAGGACACCATGGAAAGTTTTGCACCCTGCTCTAGATGAAGATCTGTGTGGAGCCATGCTCTCAGGTACTGCTCATGTAGGGGTGGGTTTGGGCCAGGGGATGATTCTGGGCTTTGGTAAAGTGTGCTGCAGCCTGCAGCCAAAATTGGGAGTGTTTCCATCTCCTAGATGTAAGCATGTGCTATAGCAGGAGTCTCAAGGTGTCATCCCAGACCTGGTGTCCAAATATTATTTCTCCTGTAATTTGGGTAGAGGCTACAAAAATGATCTGATGTTTTCTTGAGAAATGACTGCTTTTCTTTCTTTTTTTTTCTGCAAAGTTTTCACTTGTTTAGTATTGTTTCTACTGGCGCAGGTTTTCTTTTCAGTGTTGGTTACAAAATCCCAAAGCAATGGGAGGAAGAGGTTTTTTTTTTTCCTCCCCTGTGTACTTTTTCAGATCATGTTGGAGATTAGCTCAGGGGAATGATAAACCACTCTGTTCCCAGCACAGTCTCCCCATCCATAGCTAAAACATGATGGGAATTGGTGTTGGATGCCACATCTAGTTTCACTTTGTGTTGCAGCCTTTAATGCCAGCCCTTCTGCAGTTTCCTCTTCCAGCACTTTGATTCTGCTGTGTTGTCTGTACTTCCCTTGATGTATAGAAACACTTATATAAACGGGAAAATAAGTTAATTTCTGGCTGCAGGTTTGGGTGACCATCAGGCAGCAGCAGAATCCAGTGTGTTTCTCAGTTTTCTGCTGCCCTGGTCAGTTGTGTGTGAGAAGGGAGATGGTTTAAGGGTGCTCAGGGCCTGCCTTTCTCTTGAACACTCACAGTGTGCTGTGAGAGCTTTGCCTGATGCATTCGTGGTGGTGGAGGTGACTGAATAGCACCACCTTGCTCTGGTTTTGGTTAACAAGCAAGAAAAGGTGTGCTAATCCTATAAGGGTGTGTGGTAAAACCAGCAGAGCTGTCCCACAGGGGCTTTGCTGACCACAGCAAGGGTGAGGGGTGTGTTGGAGGCTGTTGCTGATAAGGAGCATCCTCTGGAGAGGGCAGGAATTGCTGAAAGGGCTCTCCACATTCTACTGCTGGGCTAGGGGGATTTCCCATGTTGGTGCTGGTGTTTCCCACATTTATGGGAACCACAGGCTTCCCAAAGCCAGCGGCCACCTCTGCTCTGAGCAACGCCAGCAGCCGGGCGGGACCTGCTGATCCGTGCAGAGTGTGCTGGAGCCACAGAGCTGGGGGTGAAGACTTCTGTTCCTGATGCTTTGAAGGGTTCTTTTTTTTTTACCATGTAGAAAGGGACTTGCATGTCTGAGGCCCCAGGTAAAAAAATCCAGCCATGTTAGAGGCTGGTGTGTGCACGTGGGTGAAAATGTGTCAGCGTGTGCTCTAGGACCTCTTAGCTGGCTTATCCAGGGACTGGGGCTCAGTGTGTGGGGGTTCAGTGACACCCACATTGTGGCTGGACCTGTGGAGTCTGTGAAAAACCTGTAAATTAATTTCTGACCAGAATGAGGCATCACTCACCGTTTAAAAATTGTAAATTTGTGTTTATCCAACGTTAACAGATGTAACATAAATGAGTTCCTGTGCTGTCTGCTGGTCCACTAATGGCACTTGTTTGTAAGTGCTTTATGTTAACAGCTATTTGATGGTGCCCATTAGTTTTTCCTAGGTTAATGTTATATAATAAAGTGAATGCTGGCCAAAAGCAATAGTAATACGATAAACAAAAAATCCAAATGCTGGGTGAGAAATGTAATGGAGCGAGGGCTGAACTCTGGTGGGAGTTTGGTTTAATCTAAAGGTTAAAAAATGTTATAATTTGGGTTTAAGTAAATTGGCTCTCGAGTCCCAGAGGTCTTGCTCTTGTACTTCTTGTGCCTCCAAAGCTCCCACTAATGCCGATGGGAGTCCTGGGCGCACAAGAAAAGCGGGTTCAGGTACTAAAGTTACAGATTGGCTTGGACCAAAACCCCTAATCCAAATACCTCCGGCTTTTGAAAGCATTTGCCAATTGGATTTGAATCTGGACACAAACATTGTGGCTTGAGCTCATCTGAGCTCACTTACATCTGTGTAAATCTGTAGTATGGCCCCGATCCAGCAAAGCACGTAAATATGTGCTTAATTTGACTTCAAGGGGACTATTGTGCGCTTAAAGCTGAGCATGTGTTTAAGTGCTTTGCTGGACTCAAGTCCAAATACATGGGAGTCAATGAAATGACACCGAATAGTGCAGTGTAAGTGAGATCTGAAATGAACCAAAATGTTTGTGTTTCTACCTGGAAATGAACACCCCGCTCACGTCCTACGTATCCTGCGTGCACTTTGTGTTTTCATCCGTCTGCACATAATGTATTCTTTACAGTAACCTGTCCATTCAGTACAGTAAGAAAAGAAATATACTTTGAATTTTCCTGCTCTATTACTCATATTTCATGAAATGCGTTCTTATGCCAAGTGTCTGTTTATATATATTTATACATGTTGTTTCTTTATTGATATTGGCAAGATACAAGAAGAAAAGAAATATTTTACAGTTAAAAACTTGTAAACAGTTTTATCCCCCATTTAAAACCTTTTTTTTTAAAGAGTTTACCTGATGTGGTCAAATTACTTTAACTTGTTTTTGGTTTTGCCAGTCTGACCAATATGAAAAGTATTTGTTAAACATACAGGTTTGTTTTTAGCTCAAAATACACATTTTAAACATGTTTGCAATTAACTGACACATGAACATGCCCTTACACTCAACTACTAAATGCCACTTTTGTACTTTAAATCCCACACTTTTAGTGATTGCCACGGTACATAAAGCTGTCAATGAATATTTTCACATGAATACATTAATGCTGTTAAAAGATCATGGATTGCTTGTCAGCTGCTGTAGCTCACTGCAAAGAGAACACAAAAGGGTTAATTGAGCTCAGCCCTGCAAAGGTGGCAGAGGCATAGACTAGAACTGGGAATTAAACCCAAAACAAATACAACAAGATATAGCCCTTGTGCCTTGGTATGACAACCACAATGCAGACATAAAGAAGTGTAAGCTGCAAATGTCTGTAGGTTATTAATGAGGTAATAGAAGCAAAATTAGGTATCAGCAGGGTTTGGCTCTGTTTGAATAAAACTGAGATCTTTTATCTCGGAATATGCTAGGAAAGACTCATAAGCTGTGATTTGGTGGTCTAGGCTGTGCCCTTCTTGGTTGTGGGAGTTGACTCATGCCATTTAAACTCACCAGTGTTTTCCACTCAGGGCAAACAGATGTGGGATCAGATACGGAGAACGGCTGGCAGGGAAAAGGTTTGCATGGCAGTTTATGAGGAAAAATGCTTTTGTGTGCTTAATTCTGAATCAAAAGGATATTTTGCACTTCGGCTTTGTGTGTCTGGAGAGAATACCACTTTCTTGCAAAGCCAGCGTGGGGGAAGCACATAATGGCAGTGCTAAAACACCTCTGTGTCCAGCTGACCTCTGTCCAGGCTAAGACGGGTTCTCTGCTGATTTCAGCAGCTTCCCTCAGGATTTACTTCAGCCTGGATGACAGCAAAGTATGGTCACAGACTCCTGATCAAGTCTTGGTGTTTGTGCTCTGTAAGAGTAAAGTTTTCTCCAAAGTAATGGCAAAACACTCCTTTCCTGACTCTTGGGGAAGCTGACAGGCCGAGCTGCAGCTGATGCATTGTGTGGAGTGATCTGCTCTGCCCCATCCCTTCTCAGCCCCACTGTCTCTGAAGTAAGTGACAAAACTCCCATTAACTTTAATGATGCAGAATCGACCCTAAATGGATAAGGTTTGTCTTTAAGAAAAATCCCTGGGGGATTCAATTACATCATAAATGTATTCAGTGGTTGTGAAGTGATTCTGGTGTACGTACAGCCAAACCCTGAATTCCTTCTCAAGTAAGTGTCTGCGTGAGGATTGATTACAAATCCCGCTCTGAGTTACACCCGTACGACTCCCCCGGAGCTGATGGCATTCCTCCCTGTTTCCCTTGCATGGACAGTGCAGAGCTGCACAGAGCCTGACACATCCTGCTTCTGCTCCCCTTGGGCAGGGGCTGGGAGGGATGCAGTCTGTCCCTACGGATCTGCACAACTCCTCGTGACCTGGAGCGGCACCTGTGGGGTGGTGGAGGCTGCACCAAGGGTGGTTTTGGCCCCTCAGCCTTTGAAGAGCTCTGGCATGATGTAATCCCAACCCTGTAAGCTGCTGTGGGACCCTGGGGTTGAGAGATGCCTTATAAATCTCCGTGGCTGGGTTTTGTTACCTGCCCGCTCTGTTACATGACTAATGACTTCAGGTAAAGAATGGGCAGTGGAGAAACAGGTAATTAACAAAAACATCCTTCTGTGTTTTCTGCTCAGCTTCCGTGACTGGTGTTTTCAAAAGCTGGGCAGATATGATTTGTAGCCTCCCACTTACACCAGAGCAGAAGCAGGGCTGGTTTGAAACCTGGCAATCCCTGAATGCTCCCCCGGTTTCCTGCCCTTGCATTTGATGCAGCCAGGGCTGGTTTGCCAGAGAGTCACTGGTATCTGCCTTGATGAGATGTTTTTTTTTTTTCCCTGCAGTTAAGTTGCTGGTTTTTTTTATTTTATTCTTTTTTTTTTTTTTTTTCTGGAGTGTGGGTTGCTTTGAGAGTGGCCTGGTGCAAGTGCATTAGCAAAGTGAGCCTGCTGTAAAATATTGCTGCATCCAGCTGCCCTGTCAATAGGTCAAGCTATTTGTCCGATCCAGACAGGGTGTCTAGTTCTCCTGGCAGCATCCCTTGCTTTGGCATGGGAAAACCTGTTTTGTTTACCACTAGGGAAACAATATGTATAAATAGTAATGCTTGAACCTAAGCACTCCTGTTGTCTTTATGCACAGGGTGCTGTGTTACTGGTTATTTTATGATAGATTTCTTTCCCCCCCTCTCCCTTCTAAAGGACTTGAGTCCCAGCCTGCAGAATAGCTGCTGTTGAGTGGAAGCATTCCTGCTATTTTCCCCTCAATTCAGAGGAAGCAATGCACTTGTTGTGTTACCTTGGTGAATCGAAAGTGGTTTTCACTTCCCTTAATTAAGCCTTCTTTGGTGCTGGCCCCTCCAAGATGGAGAGCGCAGTGCACTCAGGAGTGCTGCCACTGATTTGAATTCCTAAATTCCTCTCCTTGCAAACTTCAAAGGCAAGTATATTGCTCTGTCTAAGAGGCACCAATTATGTAAACCCTGGGCTATTCAGTATGTTCCATAATTATTTATTTTCAGCGAAAGAGGTTTTAACCCAAACTAGACAGAAAACTGGCATTTCTCCAGTTATTAGATTCTATTGAAAAAGGTATTAAACAATGGGCAGGGTAACATGGTAGATTAGTGTCCCTTCATCTTCCTGACCTGGGCATGTGTCAGAGCTGTACTGAGCTGACCAAAATTACTTTGATTTGATGGCCATTAAAGGTCAGGAGCAGAATGGGATCAGACGCCTTGGTTGAGGCTGAAGTACACAACATTATATATTGATAGTAATTAAGTTGTTTCATTTAATAAGCACCATCAGATTTAAAGGCATTGTTATAGTATCGGGGCACTGAGAAGGAGAGAGGCAGCCAGGATATGGGCTGGGGGAGAGAGGGAGAGAGAAAGGGTTCTGGAATGAGTGAAATGTGTCCCTGGAGTAATTTTTTATTTTATAAACTGAATGCAAACCTGATGGAGAACTATGGAAATGAGCAGTCATGCTGGATACATACACACACTCTCTCAATATTCCTATACTGTGGGTAATGAAAAGTGCCTTCAGGGATGGGGTGGCCTTACCATTCATCAGTGCCATAGCCTTAAGTGGGTAATAACTAAGAGCTCCCATATCTAGTGTGTATATAAATTCTAGCTCCTCAGTATATTTGCTTCAGACTGTGTTTAATTTATACAATTCCTTAGCTTTAAAGCTGTCAATTGATAACATTCAATCTGTGAGCCTGACTGATAAAAGGGAAGGGAAGAAGTACTCTCTAGTGACTGGAGCAGGGGAAGGGTGTGGGGGCCAAAGATGCAAGTGGTGCTTCTTCTAGGCTTTGCTCCAAGGCCAAATGACACCCCCTGTCCTCCCTCCCCAGTAATTTTTTTCTTTACCCTCTTGGGACACAAGCTGGTCCCTCTGCTTGGCTGAATCTACAGCAGGCAGTCACCTGCCATGAGGGTGACTCTCTTACCTCCAACAGTGCTGAGAATCTGCCTCTGGCCATTGTGAGTTTGGGAGATGCTGTCAGTGGTGGCTTCTCTGCCATCCATATTCCAGAGATGCCTGCAGGGTTAACCACTGTGTTTGGGAAGGTTGGTGATAGAGCCAGCTGACTTTTGGAAGGAGCAAGGCACTACAGAAGCCTGCAGCACAGCAAAATAAAAGGAGAGTGATAATTGAGGGCTCAGCAGGAATTAACTGTCCTGTGGATGCACAGGTAGATGTTGAACCTGTGCTCGTGCAAGAGTTGGCTCTGCCCTGGGACACAGCGGAGATGGGGGATGTGAGTCTCCATGACCAAGTGCTGTGTCAGTCACTTAAACACTATAAAGAGGACCAAGCTCTTGTACCACAATAAATTTGGAAAGTTGAAGGGAAAATGGCCAGGCAGTTTGGAATTCAGCTTGTGAACCAGATATTGCACGTTTTTCACTGCACGAGACAAACTGTTATTAACAGGACGCTTTGTTCTTGACCCATATTTCAAATGCCCCTGTGTCAGGAAGGGACTGGTCCAGAGCTTGGCTCAGTTTCCCTTCATTGTAAGATGTACTGGTTCCTCCTGACCCCAAGCTGCTGCTGGGCTGCAAAGTCTTCCCAGCACCTGTTTGTCCCACAGGTGGCCTTTCTTGTGGCACAGTGACAGCTCCTGCACGGGTGGCTGTGGCCACTGCTGGGATTCACAGAGCTGAAACTCTGCAGACCCTGGTGATTCCCACTGGCCATCTTGGTGCTGGTCCTGGTGTGAGGCACACAGGGTTGTGCATCCCAGTTGGGCTCTCTGGTCTGGAGGCAGTGAAATCAAGCGGGGCTGCTGGCTGGGTTGGCCAAGGCATTGGCCAGAGATGTCCCCTGGGATCCATCACAGGGGGAGGTGTAGCAGAGCAGGTCCTGGTCAGGGCAGATCTGGAAGAGAGCTGGTGTCTGTTTCCCTGGTATAGGGTTACACATCTTGCTGATAGAGGGACCAGGAGGTGAACCTGGCTTTCAGGGTAATTTCTTCCACTATAGGAGACTTTGAGAAATGTCATGTCTTGCATGTGGAAGCTTTTTTAAAATAATTTAATATATTGATTGGAAAGGAACAATAACGAGAGTGGACTGGTTGGGCACTTTGTAGATGAGGCTTGCAGAGATTTCTTGTTATGAAAGAGTTGTGCTGGTGTGGACTTGTGTGTTTGTTGGTTTGTGTGAGAGGAAATCCCAGTTCCTATGGTGCTCAGTCAGTTCCCTGAAGACTGTCTATGCCACTTGGCTTTGGGGATTCACCTGAAGCTCCAGATAGTGCCTTGAAGCACAGTTTGATGAGACTCTCTTTAATTCTGAGCTGTTCCACTAGAAGCCACTCGATGCTCAGGCTGTAGTGCTGTAATTTGAATAAAAGGAAGAGGAGTAACCCACTAGTAGTGCCTGCAGGAGCAGGACAAATAGTCTTACAATTGTGTAGGATGGTCTGAACCCAGATGGAGTTTTATAAGTTCAGCTGTAGTTTTAAAAGGCTGGAGCTTTGATGTTACTGTTGATGGGGGCTGTGAAGCACAGGTCCCACAGAGTTTGCTGGCTTCAGGCAGCCGAGAGTGGAAATGATTGCGTGAACTGGGAGGCGCCGGATCCGGCCGAGAGCAGTGTGGGACGAGCAGGAAGAGTGGCGTGGGGCAGGCAGCCAGGAAGAGGATGCAAGGAGGAGTGGGCACCACGTTCCTGGAAAGCTGAGGTCGTGAGGAAGCGCTCCTGGCCGTGGGTGGACACGGGGGTGGAGGCAGGGTGCTTGTTTTGAGATGCACATCTAAGCAGAAGTGTACTGGCTGGGCTGGATTTGGGTTTGCTTTGGGCTCAGATTCAGGAATTAAATTGGTTTTTGGCTTAGCAATGCCTCATCCATGCTCCTCACTGGAGACACTGTGTTTCTTTGTGAAATGGAGAAGTTGGCTCTTGTGTCCACTGTCTACTTCTACAAAACTCTTATTGCTCCCTGCATCCATGACCCAGCCTCTCCAACAGCCCATTTTCCAGTCATGACTGAGCACATTATTTGAGCAAAATAACTGCACTAGATTAGGATGCCAGCACAATCAATAAAAAATCATCCAGTAGAGATAAATAAACTTGAAATAAGCATCATAATTAACCTGCTGTGGAGAAGAGCAAAACAATTTAGCAACATTTGAACATTTGGCAAAGGGGTTTTCAGCTGGCACCTGCTTGGCCCAAACTCTTTGGATGGGAGAAAAATCTGCTAAAAAATTACTCAAAATGGCCCAAATAGTACTTCAGAGCTTGTGATTGCCCAAGATAGGAAACAGAATGAGGCTGCGTTTGCCAAAGAAGGGCTGCAAGGTCTTGGAGAGCCACGATGGAAATAAACCTGTTGAAAGCTAAACAAAACCACGCATCCCCAGTACAAAAGAAGGAAGGAAGGTGATCACTGCTAAACTGGTGCTCTCTGTGAAACCCCTCTCCCCTTCTAAGAATACCCTTTCAGTATTTGGGTCAGGAAGCTTCAGCCTGGATGCCTGGCAAAAAACAAAGCGATTGTTCGGTGGTATGTTAATGTAGCAGGTGCAGTTTTATTTAAACAAGAGGTGGCTATTGTTTTCTGGAAGTGTGGTGATTTACAGGCTCACAGCTTATCCTGGAGGATCAGGGTGTTAAGTCATGTGCGTGTATGTGTGTTTTAGCCCAGGGTGGCCCTTCTCCGTGTCTGCATCCCTGAGCCAGGAGGAACTTAAAGGGAACAGCGCTGGTAAAGTCAGGGGTGCAAAGTCAGGAGAGACTGGGGTGGAATAGGCAAATTACTGAATGTGGGGACATGGATTTGGAATAAGAGGTGTGGTCTTCAGCACATGCAAGGGTCTGGGAGGTTTGTGTAGCACCCCAGCTGATCTCAGCGGGATTTGTGTGAGGATTTGCAAAAAGAACCTGGCCTTATAAACATTGCTTTGCCTAGCAAGCCATGGGAGAGAACAGGAATTAACAAATATCTTCATTCCTGGCAATTATTTCAATGCTTTACCTCTGCAGCTCTGGACAGAATAGTTAAAAATGCAGTGTGTTATCTGGCATCTCCTCTCATGATGTCCTTATTGATTTTGTTTTTGTTGAGCTTCATCCAGAGCAGACAGAGAACAGAAGCCCCTTGTCCCATGGCAGACACTGAGCTAGGTGGGTTGGAGAATGGTCCACCTGCAGCAGGAGAGCCCAGCTGGTTTCCTTTTCGTGGGGCTTTAACACCATGAGGCTCTTGCTGATCCTTGTTGTTGGCATGGTTTTATACATTTAATCTGATTTGTGAGCTCTGATAGGTCAAAAGGTGCATGTGAAGCCTATCTTTGATGGCAACATGTTTGTAGGGTTTTATTTTGGGATTTTTCGGAGGAGGAGGAGGAGTAAGATAACCCCAGTGCTCTGGGATGGTGAGGGACCAGTCCTGCTTAACTCCACAGCAGGGTTTTCATCTCAGCTGTAGCTTGTGTAAATCTCACGGACTCTGTGCAGAGCGCAGGTATGGATGCAGCCAAGCTCTTCTGTAGCTGCTGGTTATTTATGTCTGTTTGTTTTCCCTCTTCTGCCTCAAAAGCATCTTTCCAGAATGGTTAGGTTGTTCTCTGTTCTGTTCTTAGCCCAAAAATTTTAGAGACTGGATTAAATAGTGTGTTCCAGCCCTGAAAAACCTGCTGTATTATTCTAACCAGAGGAGAAAGGCTCTTTTTTTTTTTTTTTTTTTTTTTTTTCTCCTCAGTTGGAAAAGGTCTGGGCTTGTTTTTCAAGTTTTACTTTGCTCTAGAGTGAGAATAACTTCATTGGCTACAAACAGTTGTACCAAAGTGGAAGTATTTTAGAGAAACATTTAAATGAAGTCAAAAATGGTGGCTGATCCACTTACACAGATTATCTTTGTGGATGTTGATGTTCTGGAGCAAAAACCATCTTGTTTGCCCTTCCTTTTAGCATTAGGGTTGGACATGATGCAAGTGTGATGTTGATAACATCAACAGTAGGATCTGCCCTGAGCAAGCTGTGGCCAAACCCTTGGGAAAATCCTGGCCAGGTTGTCATGGACTATTTTGGGATGCTTTGGAGGTCAGGTGGGATCTCAGCTCTGTGTCCTGTGCCTGTTGGGCTGAGCCCCTGCACCTCCCTCCCTGCCCTGTTCCTCACTTGGCTGGGACCCAGAGACTTTGGAACAGCAGCTGGGTGCTGCACTTTCACTCCTGGTGATTAATATTGCTCTAATATTTGTCTGATGTAGCTCCCACTGCCAGGCAGGGCAGCGCCCTGTTGGGCTGCTCATTGTACGAGCTGTAGTAAATGACTGTCCCTTCCTCTGTGAGATCACGGGCTAAAATTAATTGTGATTTTGACATGCAGGGTACTTTCTAGCTAAGGGCTGTAGTTATTATTTTTAATTTTTTTTTCCGTAGAAACAGAACATTTTATTACTTTTGCTCAAGAAATCCACGTTATCAGTTTCCTTTCACGCAACAAAACACCCTCCCAGTCTTTAATAAACATTAAACGCTTGAAGCTCATTCTGTGTTTGCATGTAAAAAAACACTGCAGAAATGCCAAGTACCCTTATTATTTTTCCTCATGGAGCTTCCAATTCACTGAATTCACCAAGCCAAGATAACACCATCTCGGAGGGCCAGTGCTGCGACAAATTTACAGTCTGGGAGCTCATATCTTTCCAGGCAATTGTCTTCAAACAGACAGTGAATTTCTGCATGTTGGAGTCTCCGAGCTGGAGTTTCTTCTGAGAAATGGCCGAGTCTGCCACCACTGAACCCCTGAGTGACAGCAAGTGCTTTTCGGCTTCTGTTGTGATTTTTTTTCTTTTTTTTTTTTTTTTTTTTAAGGAGGGTTGGCAGCCTGAGCTATTCTCAAGGATTTGGAAAAGAGCCACAAACAGGAATTATTGAACAATTGCTCTGTGAAACTTAAGATAACAGTTTGTTCCACCACAGTGGAATTGCTTTGTGGTAGAAGGAAATTATCTTTTTAGCTCTTGATTAACATTATGTGAGAAAAATAAAATTAAAGCCTGATTGTATCTGTGGTTGAATGGAATGCGTGTTCGTGCGAGGGGAAGAGGGGACAGATGTTTGTGGGTGACACATACGGAGATGAATGTTTGTGACACCTCAGATTGTAGGTGATTCATGAATTAGGAATGTTTTTAATGTTTGGAAAATTCCTTATTGCTTCTTTATTGTCAGACTAATGCTCACCCTGTGCTCAATGGGAGTGTAAATACTGGATCATTAATGACAGTAAGCACATACTATGATTTGGAAGTTGGAAAGCATGTTTTCTTTTGGTGCAAATTAATATTCTTGCTGTTATGAGTTTTGGTGCTTTTGGTTGGTTCACAGAAGCAAACAATAACTTGCATCTCCATAGTTACTCCATAAAACAGTACACTTGGCCATGAGTTTATCACGCATGCTTATTAAAAGTAAATAATATTACTGGGAGCCCAAGTACATTTTTAACATACCAGCTCAATCTGGCTGCCTTGGAAGTCACTGGGAGATTTTTCTCCTGCCGGAGAAGGAGATGCTGAGGAGAAGGTGTGGGGCACTGATGGCAGAGGCTGCACCTGTAGAGCAACCTCATCGTGTGAGAGCAGGATTTTGGTTCAGCAAGCTCTGTGTTGGACCTCTCACACCTTCATCTGGGAGAAATGCATTGAGGGGTGCCCCAAATTGGCCATATTCAGGTTTTTTTCATTAAAGCCCCATGGGCAGAGGTAGGAGTTCCCCTTTTATATTGGGGGAGTGGCTGCCTGGAATGGGTGCCCTGAAGGAGGGAAGCCCAGGGACGTGCAGGAAGGTGATTTGTACAGTGCTCGTGGGGTTTTGAAGGAGCTGTGGCTCCCCAAGCCCCAGAGCTCGGCTCTGCAGTCCCCTCTGCCCGGCTTCCTGCCCGCCCCGGGAGCTCCCCGCTCCCCACCGCGGCAGCTCTGACACCCTGCGATTCAGGGGGAAGCTCTGAGGATGCTGAGTTCCAAACATGAACTTTCTGAGCAGGCCAAATTTCTGCTGTGATCTCCCAGCTCAATGCCTGTGCTTATCTGTGTTTGCAAGACACGCTGGGAGATCAAAATATGCCCTTTTTGAGGCGATAGGAAAGAGACAAGATGCTTCTTTAATCATGTCTGATAAATTCTCACTTGTAATGAGAGCCCTAATTAAGGGAAATTACCTATTGGAAAAGAGTTAAAAGGGGCCCCGTACTCCTTCCAGAAAACTTAAAGACAAAAGGAAGTTTCTAACAATGGGTCACTGGAGATGCATTTCCGCCCAGCTTTAAAAAACAAGGTACTGTCTAGCTGATGAGCGGAGAAGGCGAGCAACGAGGCTTTGATGAGCCTTCTCCTGCTTCCTGATATTGTGACCCTCTTAACAAACACTGCAGACGAAAATCAGCATGCCTTCGGTATGCTGTAAGTGCAGGCAGGCTATCTGAAGAGATGCCTCACTCGCAGGATATGGTTTAAATCCTGTTTTGAATAAGGTTTACATCCTTGTCACTGAAATAATATTTTTGTACCGTAAAAATCAATGTGAAGAGACGAGCAGACAGGTCCCCCAATATGTAAACAGCCTATCTTTGATGTCACTTCTTACTGGCTTTTTTCTTGTCCCAAGGAATACCCAAGGGTTTAGTAGTTTAATTTTACTTCTCTGTATCTGTTTATGGTGCCAGAAGGTGTGCACTGTTCTCGATTCCAAAACCCCAGGATGGGAGGTGCATGATCTGGGTTCTGTTTTGCCCTTATTGCTCTGAAATCAGCACTTTTGCTTCCACTTGGGTGGTTGGAGAAAGTTCTGGTTTTCCAGTCAGCTCTGTGATTAGAATGAAAACAAGAGGGATTCTCTCTGGGTGCAGGGGAAAAAAAGAAATAAGAGTCTGTAGGTCCAAGAGTTTTGGTCACTGTGATCATCTGGAATGAGCTTTCCACGTATCATTAATTTCTCCTCGATGGCGCATGCTGGAGTGAGCTGAATGTGGTGCTCCAGACATACTTTACATACTGATCTCTCCTTGGGCTGCTTTGCAGTCTGATCTCAGAGTGTCTTGCAGGGAGCATCGGTGAGAGGCAAAGTACCTACTCTCCTTTTAGTGCAGAAACTTCAAACCCTGTTTGCAGTAAAGCAACAGAAAGATGAATGTGCGATAAAAATATGAGGGTTTGCTTGCAAATACAGCGAGTCTCAGTTCCAGTATCAGATGTTGGCACCTGGAGTGCATGAACATGAGCTGTTTGCAATCCTCCTGTCAGGACTGTTGCATTCAGCATGCAGAGCTCTATGTTCCATCTCTGAGACCTGAAAACATTTGAACTGATATCCAAATTTTTCAGTCTGCATCGGTTACTAATATAAAGAGCTTCATTGATCAAACTGTAACTTTGTTCCATGTTATACTGTACTTGTTTATTTTTTCTTTCTGTGAAGCAAATCATCAGCAATTTTCCCCATCAGTAAGATTTTTTTGTTTCACAAAACCACAACCACAACCAGCAGTGGCTTGAGTCATGTTATTTCTTTATTGTTAGGCATTTGTAATGTATTTTTATTACTTGTGATATGAATGTAGCTTAGGCATGTTTAACCACCTCATTCAATTCCCAACACCTCTGTGGGATGGGTGTTGCTGTTAGCTCGTGTAAAATAAGAATGAATTGGGTAGCACATAAATGAAACTATTTTCCTAGAGATCGTGGAGGAACACAGGGGGCTGAAATGGGGATACAGAATGTGGTTTGGCCAGTCCTTGTCTTAACCACGAGCTCCTCTGAGCTCTCTGGAGTGCAACACGTGGAGGGGTTGGAGCCATGGGGAGGGATGGGGCACGGGCACTGCTCCAGCTTGGAGCTCCTCAGGTGGTTTGCATTGGCATACCAGGAGCTTTGGAAGGACACTGGCCTTTCAAATTAATAGCACACTTGAGGATTTTCCAGGTACTGCTAGAAAATTACGTGAGCACACTCCCAAACATAAAACCAGATGTGCCGGGTCAGACCACAGGTCCCTCTGGCCCAGCAGTTCGTCTCCTGCAGTGGGTGGCCAGAGCAGGGCATAAGGTCAGGAGATGTGAGTCATGGGATGTCCCAGAAAACTCTCCTGTGTTTGGCACTGACACCTCCCTGGTGGGGAGGTGATAACTGCACACACTGACTCGTCACCAGGAAACTGCTCTGCAGCCTTGGATGTTTATGCAGCTCCAGGAGCAGCTCAGCTGAGTTCCAGATACCTTCTGAAAACATTTGCCTGTTTCAGGATTTGTTGGCATAGGGGTCCAGGTTTTAGTCGAAGCGTGGAGGAGCTGGGTGGAGTGCTGGCTGTGTTTGTGGGCTGAGAGATGGTGAGCTTGGCTGACACAGAGCCCTGCCTCTGGTGTGTGATGGGCATATGTGACACCTCACCTGCTGAGCTGTATCTGAATTACCCCTGGAGTCAGCCCAGGTCAAGAAAAATCCCCTTAGATATACTATTGAAATAATTCTCCTGAAGCTGAGTTGTTGGTGACACTAGCAAACCCTGTGAACACAAGTTGATGGTGTCACAATGTTCTAAATTCATTTGATGTAATGCAACCAGGGGCTGTTTGGGTGCAGTCCTGCTGGCATCCTGTGCAGGCTTATTTCTAATGGTCTGGAAATACACTGCCTCCCAGCAGGCAGAGCTGAGGGACAGCAGAGGCTGTGCCACCCTGGTGGGACCTACACCTTTGCTGCCTTTTGGAGATCACCTGATCCCTGCCTTCTGGCACCTGGAGTGTGATGGTGCCTGTGATGGTCCCATTCCACTGATTGATAGAATGGGAGAAGCATCACAGACAGCTATGAGTCCTTGCTCTGCTTTTATTTAATAATAATCAATATTAAAAACTGTAAATCCTTTGCTCTTTCAGAGCTACTGTCTGAGCAGTGGAGGAGTCTGCTGCATACATGGAAATGTGGGAGGTGTGAGAGTGTGTGAGCAATGTGTATTTAGATGGACTTTTGGTCTAATTTGAAAATTGGTTTGTTTTATACTGGCTTCAGGTGTAAAAAGGAATGATTAACCCAAACAGGAGCACCCGCGTTACTCACCTTTAATTATGTTTGCAATACATCATGGTGATACGGGGGAGCAGAAAGCCTTTCTGCATCCAGCACATTTGCCTCGAAGCATATGGTCCTATGGAAACAGTTTTGATTCAGAGCCCCCAGTAGCATATGGTGAAAAATCTGCCCCTGAAGTCAAATTGAAAGTAGAGGCTGGTCCCAGGCCCCAGAGGACCCCGTGTCTCCTGCCAGCCGGCAGGACCGGAGTTGGAGTATGTGTCACTGTTTCACTCATCATGGAGATTTTATATTTGGTTTGGGATGCTGGTGCATGAGGTTCTGGATGTAAAAGTCAGAAGAGATATAGTTCCTGCAATGTCTGCAGAGATCCTTGTGTCGATAAGGTCAGCAGCAAGTTAATAGATTTTTATCTTCTCATCACATGAACTTAATATAGTGCAACTGTTGGAGGGGAGGGGAGAAACCTTCCTGCCATTATTTTCTGATATGTTTCAGGGGGTTTTAAAAGACAGTGTGTGCCTTAAAAGCCCCTCTTTGCTTAAAATAAAAATCAACAGTTCAAAATTATGAGTAAAAATATTTAAATATGAACTGAAGGTTAAACATTGTGTAGTAACACAGCTAAAACTAATTAGAGCTGGGTGAAGAGAGATGTGTTTCTCCATGGCAGTGATGGAATGGATGAGAAGGGGGATGGAGATTTCCTAGTCCGTGCTCCCAACAGCATCAGACTGAGTTTACTTAAACGATGCCAAAGCAACGCTCAGCTCTGTGCTCCCGCCATGCAGTGACGCAAAAGCAGAACCAGAGGCTTTATACTATAAAAATAACCATAAATTCTACTCCACGTTGTTCTTAAATCAATGCACCGATGGGAACGAAGATCCTGATTGAGCCCTGGTCTCCCCACAAAAGCTTTGATAAAGGCAGTGAGCAGTGCTGATAAATGTGGGTGCTCCTGCCCAGCTGCAGTATAGAAGAATCAGAAGCAGGAACAACAAGATGGGGAGGTAGAAAGATGCTCCACGGCCATAAATACCTGTCATCACCAAAACGTAGTGTTGCTCACATTCCAGCCACTGTGGTGGAGGAGAGATTCTGTGGTGGCAGGGGAGGGAGCTGCTCCTGCGCCAGCGGTGGAAACCCAGGGCTAAAATACGGCATCTCTGTCAGGGGCAGAATCCATGGAGGGACACCGCCGGGTCACGCTGACTAGTAGGGCTCAGCGATCAAACGTGTCACACCTGTCTTGGCCACGGGTGCAGGTGTTCTAGGTCAGCTCTCGCTGTGGTTATCAATCGCTGACAGTTGACAGTTTAATTTTACACCACAAGTACCTCATTACTTGTGTAGGCACTTGAAGAACATGTGGGCACTGGGTTGGATCAGTGATCAATGACAAAGGTTGCGCAGGGTGCAAGTGGTAGCAGTAAAAGTGAAGGTCTCCGTGCATGAGTTGGCAGTGGTGGGGATACATGACAAGGGGAGTTTAGCTGACAAACAGTCTGTCAGGGCTGGAAGAATGGAGGCTCGCCGGAGAGCTGGCGCTCCAGTATAAAATACAGCTCGCCATTTAAAAGAGGAGGGGGGGTGGAAAAAAGAAAGATAAAAAAAGGCTCTTGCTTTGAAAAACTGTTTAAACAAATTTAATGCATGTGAGGGACTGTAAATTTTTATTCTACGAGCATTTATTTCACGACATGGAAGCATCCAGGTGTTCAGGAATTTTGTATTAAAGGAAAGTGGAGGTGCTGCTTTCATAGATGTACATGTGGTGCTGCTGGTTTAAGTTGCCCAATGGGTGCAGATTTGAGATGCTCAATGCAGTAACCAAACCTTTCCCCGTGAGATTCCTCCTCTCTGTGTATTGATAGGACGATTTACTAAATCTGTTGTGACGGATTTCTTCTGCCACAGTAGGGAAAAATTTGCTTCAACACACTTAAAAGTGTTGCTTTAATCAATCCCATCCAACTTTCTCTTTTGCCGCTTGTTTTCCTTTGCCGAGTTTCCGACATTCTTTTCCATGTCGAACCTACCCGGCGGATTTTGTCACTGGGGCGATGACGGAAAGAAAGAGACATATGGCACTAGTTTGGTAGAGCCGTGGATCTTGCACGAGGATGTAAATCTTGTTTGCTTGAGAGACCGCACTGAAAGACACTTTGCTCGAGGTGTAACGTGGCTGCGTTATTGAATGCACCTTATAATAATTGATATGGCTGGAGCGGTATTAATGGAAATAATGGGAATTTCACCCAAACCGTAGTAAATAAGGAAAAGACTAATAGTCTTTGCCCTTCGCTGAATTGAACACGTCTTAAAAAAAAGATTCTTGATTATGTCTCGCGCGCTGATTAGGTGCAGGCTAACTTTGATCATATCACCTACGGTTCCCACCGAAGGGACACGTGCGGCGCGGGCTGCGGTTTTAGAAATTGTTAAAATGATTGAATAAGCAGCTCGGAAAACACACGGCTCTAAAAAATGAGATGCACGCCCCGTGTTGGTGTTTTGTATTGATTTAGTAACAGTGCTGGGAAGCCCTCACGGTGCTCGGTGTGCAGGCAAAGAGGTCCCTCTCCCACCACTCCCCTGCAAAGCCAAGACACCATCATCTTTGTTCTTTTTTAGCCCCAAGGTATGTCCAGTCTTTGGTAAATGACAGTGGAAATGAATCAACCTCATGTTAAAGATGGAAAAAACTTATTTATAAATCATAACAAAGGATCCAAAGGTCAAAATTGGGATTCAGATACCTCATAAATATTAATTAACTTTCAAATCAAATCTGGATTTCTGCAGAGTCTGGTAGTATAATGGTATTTTTTTTTCTTTATTCTGTGTTGTCTAGTATTTATTTTAAATTTCCTCTAGATAGTAGAGAGAGAAGTTTTGGAGATATGTTGTTATTATATCTAGTGATGAAGTGAACTTTATAAAATACTAGTAGTATATAACATCACAGCCATCAGAATGGTGATCCTGATTTCAGCTCTGAATTAGTCTGTCAGTGTACAAATAGGCAATTAAGATTATTCTAATTATTTTTTGCATTACTGTGTACAAGTTAATATTAGAAATTTCCTTGCTACATCCATTTTCTTTTTAGTGAAAATAACCTCCTGTAAAATTTGGAATAGGGCCATCTATGATAAAAGATCACATCTGATGGACAAATATAGTACATTTTTGGTGGCCTGGTAGGTGTTGTAATTATCACTTATCAGATGTCTTGTTGGGACTAGACTGACTGTAAATTTGATTACTTGAAAAGAAATATTCAAGTCTCTGGCTTATGAACCAAAAATGCTGTGTTGGGTCTTTATGTTGACTTGAAAAATCCCATCAACTGTAGTGGGATGAAGAATTGCCCACAGGGCTGTCTTCATATGGTAACTTGCCAAACACACTTTAAATTGTCTTGAAATCAATAGATCCATGAACCCTCTTGCTGTATATAGATCTATATTATCTAACCAGCCACACACTGGAGGAGGAGAGGAACCAGCCAGTAGTGGATGTGTTGAACCATTTAAATGCTGTGGCACCACAGATGTGAGAGCGAGAAGGAAACATGGACAAGCAGGAGAATAAGGGCAGCTGGGAGGAGAAAGGAGGTGGGAGAGATGAGCTGTCCCTGCTAAAAGGATAATATTTCAAGGATCTGATGGGACACAAAGGCCTGGAAGGGTTGTGATTGGCAAATGAAAGAAAAAATACCTTGAGAGAGGGAGGAAGTTCTGGGCTATGAGGAGCGGTATTTTGGGTCACCTTTAGGCCAAGTTAGAGAAAATGACCTCTGGAGCAGTAGTGGAGAGGAGCACACACTCCAGCAGAGAGGGAAGAAGCAAAGAAAGGGGAACTAACTGAATTCAAATGGTTCTGATAGCACAAAGGTCTTTTCTCACAAGACTTTGGAAAACCGAGAGTTTTCTGACTTGTGGGTCCAGCTGGCACCAAATAGGTGTCAAGGGAGCATCCAGCAAGATTGCTGTTGTGTGAAGGAAGGCAAACTTTGCCAGAAATATCCAGTATCAGAAAATATCTAGCAGAAAAGAAATTGCCAGAACCTGTGGTGATCTCCAGTCTGTGCAATGCCATTGCCTTCACTGAAGTTTGAGTCACTGGAGTCAGGGAAACAACCACCTTGCATTTTTAAGGCGTTGTTGGGCCATGCGTTTCCCCTGGTGACGCTGGTGCAAATCCAGGGCAATCCCACCAAAGCTGGAGATTGCTCTGGCTTTCTGCCAGGTGTACAGAGTCTTGGGTTTGGCCAACAGAGGTCACTTACACAAGTGTGACCTCACTGCAGTTGGTGCTGCTCTACACTTGATGTGATTGAGTGAAGAAGTTGGCTCAGTTGCTGCTGAGGAAACAGTGTTCATGTTTCTAAATGTTACTTTAAATATCAGGGATTTTCTTTGCACATTTGTTTTTCAGAGCTAAAAAGGGGCTGGTCTTTCCTAGCTAAATCAAAATGTTAGTTTAGGGTTTGTTTTTTTTTTTATTTTTGTACCTCCTTTCTCCTTTACCACAACCCATCTACTTTTATGTTTCCTAAATGCTTTTTGGATTTAACAGGAATAAATTCTGTGCTCTCCTGCAAGTAGGCTTAGCTTTGCTGCCCATTAATCAGCAGTGCCAGTGTAACCAGTCGAGAAATGGGTCCAGTGCATTCAAATTTCATATAGTACATGGCCGTGACAGGGTGGGACAGATGGGCCCTCCTTCACCCCTGCACCTGCTTGGTGGCTTCTTCTCTTTAGGTTTCTTTTCTGCTGGCTCTCACTCTGTCTCACTGTTGGGTCAGGTGTATCTCTGTGTCACACTGCTCTTAAGAGGGTGAGATTTAAAATTTTTCATCCACTAATTTTTTTTTAAGAAAAGCTTTTGAAATTAAGTTTTTAGTAGCATTGATGGGACAGAAGTCATCCCCTTTGTCACTTCTGAGGAGGGGAGCTTCCCTTGCTGAAGGAGCACTGGGCAGAGTGCTTGGATTTTGCATGGCAAAAGAAGATTTTCCCAGTGCTTTTAGGGCAAAATGCATTTATCTTTGCATAGGACTAAATAACTGGGGATGAGTGGCTGTTGCTGTGTTGCAGCAGGGATGGTGGGAGTGTCTGTCCCTGCTCAGGGCTCATCCTTCTTGCTGGGTCCTGGAACCAGAGGCTGGGGAAGCTGAGGAGCATGGGCTGTCAAAGGCAGAGATGGGACACAAATCAAGGCACGTGTAAGGCCTTTCTCTGCTCTTATTTGGATTATTTACAGCTTTTTTTTTTTTTTTTTTGCTGATTTGCATGAAAACGGAGTTGTGACTTTTTTTAGCACTGGTATAATGACTTCAGCACAGATCAGGAACATCATCTGGTGTCATCTCCTCCATGCAGGGCCCTGTAGGGAGAGGGTGGCAGTGTAAGAATGACAATTGGGATCAGGATGCTTTTCGTATGAGTGGATAGTGCAGACAGGATGCTCCGGGGAGCCTGGGGGGGCAGGCAGGGAAATCTGGGACAAGGTGCCATGCAAAACAAACCCTGCCTGATTTGAAAGGTGGAGAGGATGTGCTGTGATTTCACCAGTGGGAGAGGATGAGCAGGTGGGAGAAGAATGGCAAACACCTACACTTTGATTCTGGAACACTGGTGGTTGGGTATGAGGAGTTTGCTGGTCAGATCGTGAGCCACGTGCTTTGTGTGAGAACTGGAAAGATTGCCCCTTGCTAAAGCCCTGTGAGTCCTCTAAAGGCAGGAATAAATACACTATCTATCCCAAAATACAAAGAAGGAATGATGCTGGAAAGCCAGGCAGGATTGGGCGTGGGGCAGGTGAGGAGGCGACAGCTCAGCCCCATGTCAGTATGCTGCAATGGGAGCTGCAGATCGTCACCCTCTCCACTAGCAGGTTAACACTGCTAACATACAACCAGACTGCAGAAAAAGGTTTTAAAAATGGCATTTTATTTTCTTTTGTGGGTAAATGAGCCACAAGTCCCCGTGGGAGAGGCACAGTGCACTGCCCTGGGATGCCTGGCTCTCTGCAGGGGATGGGATGGGGTGGAAGGAAGCGCCGGGCGATGCCCTGGCCCACACCAGGAGCGCATCCGTGCCGGTGCTCCCCATATTTGGTGGTCTTTAATTTGGCATTACATACTTGGGGCTTGTCTGCAGCTCGTATGATTCAAAGTTCTCCATGGGGTCTAATGTACAAGGCCTGGACTGTTTTCATTAGGTTTCCTGAGCTCTCCTCCCTTCTCCCCAGTGTTGCTGCACAAAGACACTTTTGTCAGGCAATGTTGGACTCTCCTCAAAATCCAAGCACTTTCAGGAAAGGACTTGGAAGTCTATCTTCTCAGTTTCCATATCCCTTTGCCCTCTGCTCTGGCATTTGGTTTGATTGGTTGTAGAGTTGTCCTTTTTTTTCCCCCCCACTTCTTTTTGTTGATCTGTCTGTGCTGGAGTCTATCTTGCAAAGCTAAAAGTGTATTGCAAATCATGCAAGCCAGCTCTCTGAATTATTGCACGTTGTAAAGTATTAACTCCTTCAGTCCTCGGCTGGTGTAAGTGTTAGGACCAAAATCATGATAGGAATGTTAAAGGAGTATTATTATATTTTATGTTCATTGCCACAAGTTTAGTAAGAAATTTAATCCCCCGCTCTTGCTCACACTCTCTCTCTTTCTCTGCCTCTTCAGGAAAAAAAAAGAAAAAAAGGAGGAAAACTGGCACCAAACTTCCATTTGACTTGGCAACTTTTTCACTAATGTGATTTGATATGCTTTACTAGAAAGGGTAACATGCTAATGTTTCAGAAGAAGCCGATTTTCTATTAGTGAAAGTATGGTATATAAAAGATCAGGCATTGCTATTAAACTCTTCAATCAATGAATTTATAGCCTATTCTAAGTGGTAATGATATAATGGAATGCAATAATTTAATATTGAAAAATATGTTTGGTTTGATGATTTGGGGATTCCAGGAAATGCTGCTATTTATATAGCTGCATCTGTGCAAAAATTAAAAACAGGGAAAAAAGAGGATTATGAAAGGAAACACAGCCAAATAGTTTGAAATCAATCAATCCAAGATGCTTTCATAACATATTACATAAAGATCATGTTTGCTCTTTTCATGTATCTGTTTCCTCAGACTATGATTTTATCATGATTTATAAACCCAAGTACTGATAATGTGAATAGAGTGGTGGGTACTACTTTGTTTCACACATTTCTAAGCCAGTTTGTATATTACTTTTTCAGGGGCAGAGGTGGAAATAGCATTTCTGCCTATGGGATATAATTATATTATAGCTCCTACAGAAGAGGGCTAAGTACAGCCCCAATGTTTCAATTAATAATGCACTGTCAGCTCTGAGGGATGATATGAAACTGTATTGGATCAAAGATTACCAGCATCAGACAGGGTTGCTGCTCTCTCTGCTTTTCTTTTTCCTTTTCTTTTTCCTTTTCTTTTTCTTTTTTTTTTTTTAATGTGCCTGGTTGACTCTCTGCAGTTTTTAAGAATAATATTTTGCTTAAAAGTAAAATATTACATTCTTGCAAGCCTGATTAGGTTACTTTTAGGGGTGGGAGTTGGTTCCTTGCTGTATATGAGCAGATGTTAAGCTCCTTCCATTATATTTTAACATCCAACATCTTGCATATACCTTTTAATTGTTAATGTGGTCAGGCAATAAATTCAGTGTCTATGGGGAACTAAGAATAATTTTCCAAATTTCATTCTCTCTAGCCAGTTGCTAGGAAATGAAGTGCTTTGGTTAATAATGCATTTAAGATACTTGCAAGATCACAGTTTAATATTTGTTCTGTATTTACATGAAATTCTGACCAAAAGAGAAAGGGTAATTAAAATACATTTAGTTTTTGGTAGTATTTAGCACTGACTTGAAACGTACTACTAAAAATTATGAAATCATTTTGCAGATGAATAGGAAAATATTCTTTGAAATCTGACAAGGTTTATTTGAAATAATGCTTACTTTAGAAAATAACTCCTTTTAGATCTTACAATTCTACACTTCTTACTGAAAAATGGTTTCCCAGTAGCATACGTATCCTATATCAATGTAACCGAATTTATATTGTTATAAATTTTTGAGGTTGGATTCTTGAGTTTTGAAATTAAATAACCACAGTTAACTGTATTAAATGTAGACTTGAATTTGATCAAAAATAAGTAAAGCACTTATGACAACCTCTGTAAATGCTTAAATACTTTAGTTGTGTTTGTGAGCATTAAATTGTATTATAAGGAGCCAACACTGAGTATACAAGCTCCTGTGGGACATCTTGGACTTTTGGGAGATTAAAAAATCCTGCATTAATGAAATTTTGCAAGTTTTTATTTAATAGATAGTGCTTTTCAGGGTATGCAAAATAATTGGTAGCAGAATGCTATATGCATCTTTACACTCACGCCACATAACATATATAATTACTTGGAGAAACTGCTTAACTTTAATGGGGCGTTTCTTGATCATATAATAGGAAAACTAACAGCTTTAATTAAGATTTATGAAGCAGAGAGGTAATATATTCTGCTAAATTAGGTAACTATTGGTGGGTAGTGTATTTTTAAGCAATTAAAGGCCCGATCCTGCAGCTCTTCTGCTGTGTAAGCCGCTGCCAGCTCATGCAGGGAGTCCTGCTGCCACGTGAGGGAGGGCTGCATCTTGTGTTTTACAGTCCCTAAGGCATGGCAGAAAAGAGCTGTGCATATAGGCTGGGTTTATTCCTGGTTTTAGGCCCGGCTTTGAGTAGATTTTCCTACTCCAAGTGTAGCAATCACCAGAAGGAAGCAGCTGGCATCGCCCTTGGTGGCTCGTGCGAGTGGTGGATCAGCTCCAAGAGGGCTCATTGCAGGGGGGATGCAAGCAAGGCTGTTTGGGGATAAGCTGGAGTGAGGAGCAAGCAGAGGATTGTTTCCATCTGGAAAACTATCCATCAGAAGAGAGGTGCAAGGGGCTGTGATGTGTGGGTTGCCACGGGCTGGAAAACCCCACAGATATGTGCAGAAAATGGGATTGGACCAGAATCGTTTGAATATTCATGGTGCAGACTTCCATTCTGTTTATTTTTCATGTGTTCTATGATGAATTTGATTTTTTTCCCCCCCTCACTGAATCACAGGTGAATAGGTCTCAGGTCTGATCATGGCCAATTCTACATTTCTGCTGCACCCTTGCATGTCTGTGAAACTGGAGGAAGAATCCCATGCATAGTCCTTTCTTTCAAAAAATGATCCCAATTTTAAACCACAGCTGTACACAACCAGATGGTTAATTTCAACTCAAGCACACCTGAGCAGAAATCACTGCTTTTCTGAAGTACAAACGCCTGATCAAGAGAGATCATGTGAACTAAGCATGAGGAATATCTGAATTAGACAGGGATTGATTTATTCTTTAAAAGTGGGCTAGAAACTTTAATGCAGTTTAATGCCTGGTAGAAATGAAAAGTTCCACTCCGCAGATTTCTTTGGAAATCTTCTTTATAATTGCAAAATGGGGAAACTTGTCTAAGACCATTGGTTGGTCACTCTTTCTGCAAGTCTGTGAACTCTTTTTTGGCTTTTCTTATGCAAGTGCCCTTTGAATCCAGTGGTAGCCATGTTACTTGGAAGTTACTTGGACTACCAAGAATAAATTTGTTTTATGGTTGGGTTTAGTTTGTTTTGTTTTCCATGTGCTCAGGCTAGTTCCCCATTTAAAATGGAGGAACTTGCACTATCTGAATCAAGTAGAAGCAGAACTGCTAAGGAAATAAGTGGTTCTTGAGCGCTAGGATGTGGTAAGAATTGAATACATTTGGTATCCCTCAAATATATTCAGTTCCTCTGTGTTGCTGCCCTGTATTTTGCCCCAGTTCCTCAGCTCGAGTCTTGTTGTTTCCCTGGTGCTCATTGTGCCTCTCTGATGAAAAGAAGAAACCTCCCAAATTTTCACGTAGGCTGCAAATGTCAACTGGTGACACCTCCCAGTTGAAACCTTCAATAGGGAAAGCAACTGGGGCAACACCAATTTTCATTTAAAATACAGTGAGTTTCCAGCACCACTTGTGGAAAAGCAGTGCTTGAAAACATTGCCTGGAGTACCAAGCCCAGTATCTCATTAAACATAAACTATCTCAGGATATTCAGGTCCCCCCTTCTCCAAATTCATGACTTTTGTATCCTGCACGTTGGCAGTGTGCAGTTTTGGGGTCGGTCAGAGACGCTGGCCCCAAACTTGGCCCACTGGTGCCCGTGCTTGCTCTGCATGCCACATTTGAAAGCTCACATATCACCCAGGCCATATTTCTAATGAATCTGGCTTGGGAAAAATATGAGCACCGAACAGAAGAGTAGGGCCGTGGGAAGTACATTTTTAAAAGTATGCCCAACCAGATAAATAGACTTTTTAAACCCAAAATAAACAGATAGAGAAAATTCACTTAGGCTAAGGATGCATAAATTATCTTTACCCTGAGGATGCAGTAAGTTATTCCCTCTTTACATTCAAAACCTCTGTTTTCCAAGTCTGTATTTCATGTCTAATCACTAAGAATGCCCTCTTTGACTTCACCCGTGCCTGCAATCATGCCCTTTCCTGAGAAGGGCCCATTTGTCATGTGGGGAAAGAGGGTTTAATTAAGTAGGGAAAATGTACCTAGGGTGGAAACTGAGCTCTGGCCATGTTTCCATAGAAAACATGAAAAAACATGTGTAGATGAGTCTAACCTTTTTTTTTCTTTTTCTTCATGCAAAGATATTTTTTGGTTCCCCACTTTACTCTTCAAAACCTGAAGAGTTTCTGGGTAAGACAGATGAATCCTGTATAAAAGAAGGGTGGAATGTGCATTTATTCCCCCCAAAAAATACAACTTCACTTTTTTTTTCTCCATTTCCCTTTTCCCTCTGGGAATACAGCAAATGTCTCTGTTGTGCACTCCAAAGTGAGTCAAGGTTTTAACAGGGAGGGGTCAAAGAAAAAAGGCAGCTTGCAGATCTCATGCTAAAATTCCAGGTATTCCAGATCTCATGCTAAAATTCCAGGTATTCTTTTAAAACAAAAATATTGAGAGAAACAAAGGGGAAAACTATCAAGGAAAGCATCTCAATTACTGGAAGGCAAGGGAAATCTTAATTTTCATGCCAGAAAAAAGGTTACACGGATTTTATATCTGAGCTTTACTTACTGTTGTGCTTAATTGCCTATGATCACTTACTATGAAAAATGCAGCAACCTGCAGAACCTCTGCCTTGTCCTTGAGTTGCAATACATGCAAAAAGGATCTGCCTGTAGTTTTTCCTAAATTTTCAGGGCAAGCAGGGTGTTTCTTAAGCAAATCCATGGTCACAGTTCAGCTCCAGTCTGTAATTCTGGATCCTCAGCAGCCCAGTGGGTCTCTCTGTTCCCACATGTTTGTTTTCCGTGTGACTCTTTGCACCCTTAGGCCATTGTGACAATCTTTTTTTTTATTTCTTTAAGGTGGTATTCAGTTAAAGTTTTGCCAGGCAAGGACAAACAGCTGCTCTGATGGAGCAGTACAGCTGGGTACTGGGAGACAAGCTGGTACTTGGCCAGTGCTTGAATTTCCACTCTGTCACCTTGTTCCCACTGACAAAATGTGCCCCAAAGTGACTTTTCAGGTGCTGGTGCAATGAGATAGTGCTTTGAAAGAGACATATTGTAAAGGACTGATTCTGCTTCTCTCAAATTTGTGGCACAACTCACAAACTGGTGAAAAGAGAACTGAGCTCACGTTATCCCAGGCATGGTTACAGTCCAGGCTTTTCTTATGGAACTATTTCCTAGGAAATCTGGGTTTATCTTCTGAAGCCATGAATTATTCTTCTCCAAGCTGAAATAAGATGCTGTGGGGACAAAAGGACAAGGGGTAGCAGAGTGACAGAAATGGCAGGTCCTCTCACAGAGCTATGGAAATGTGTCGACACTTTTGCAGAAGGGATGAGAGAAGCCTTCTTTCTCTTTACATGAAAAGCATGGGGAGGAAAGGAAAAGGGCTGCTGCATTTCTATCATCTATAATCCTCCACTTAACCTATGAATTAGCCCTTGTGTGAGCAAAAAGGAAAGTTGGTGGCTAAACCATAACCCGCCCCCCCAAGTGGGTACAAGTCTTCCTTTTCCCGTCCTGAGCACTATATATAATGGGCCCCTTGAATTAAGGAGATATATTAAAAAGAATCCTGGCTGGCTTGCCCCATTTTCTTCCTGGCTGTGCATATATTTATGTAATGTCCAATACCCCAGGACCAACCTCTTCAGAGCTGGTGTCAAGGTGTAAGGTGCAATTTTAACCTAGTAATTCCATACCCGCTTTAAACTGCTGGCACGAATGTTGGCAGGAGTAGATGCCTAATTACTCGTTTATACCCAAACTGCAAATTAGGTTTAGCTTCAGTGTGCACTGTGGTTCACAGGGAGGGTGAAAATATGTGCAGAGTTACCTATAAGGGAGCCTGAGCCAGCAAAAACAAAGACAGAGTTCAGAGAGTAGAAAATCCCACAGTGAGTTGTACAGTTTGGCCAAGGACCCTCGCTCTGCCATAGCTGACACAACATACTTTAATGGAAAATATGAGAGCTCATGAAACAGAAAGGATTAGAGGACTTCTCTGTAGGTTGCCACAGAGGGGAGCTTCAGTCGAGTTGGCCTCAGCTGGCTCCACCTTGATGTGGCACTTTAAACCCACTGAGTGAGAAGACCTTAGCCAGTCCATCCCCCTGGGGTGTGGCCTCCAATCCTCCACCATTGACTGCAGCAAGAGCCTGGGCACTCAGAAGTGCCTTCCCTAAAGCCGGGTGAGATACTTTCTGATCAGAGTTTGATAGTTGTAGACACTAAAATGTCAGAGTTTGTGGTTATACTTTATTTTTCGTGAAGCTGGCGTCCAGAGGAACCCTCACCATCAGCCAGGTCCCCTTCCTACCCAGGAGTGAGGTGGGATCCTGAGTACTTGTGTGTTGGAATGCTCTCGTTCCAAGGCTGGGTTGCATCCCCACAGGTTGTGGGAGAGCAGGAACAAAGCAACTCAGTCTGGCTAAAGGGGATTTATCAGTGAATTCATGAATGAAGACAGAAAAATGTGTACTCTGTGATTTCTGGTCTCTTGCTATTTCTGCCAAACCGTGTCTAATGTGTGAACCATTGATGGCAGCTGCTTGGGGCTGGAGGCAAGGAAATGTCAATGACAGTAGATGTGTTTGTTTATGCAGACAAGAAGATGATGAAATGGGATGTGTGGCTCTTCCAAGGGAAGCTGTGTGTCCACTGAACAGAGTGGATCTGTGTGGTGAGCAAACTCCCCACCAAGAGACTGCTCTATCTCTGGGCAATGCCACCAACAAACCATTGTACCATCCTTGCTGAATGTCCAGGAATGCTTTGTCCTGACGGAGCAGCAGGCATTTAGCAGAGAGTAGCCTCTGTGTCTGACTGCAGCCGGCCCGCAGCCCGACTGGCCGCAGCGAGCAACGTGCCATTTTTTATTATGTAGAAGGAAATTTTGCAAATATGCCCAAGGGTGAGGCAACATCAATAAGCAGGGAATGAACGCTCTATTACATTCATTTGGTTTCGTAACTTCTGTTGGGTCACAGGGGAGCTGCTAAAGAAAACAAAGCAAAATCTCTTGTATGCTGGCTATATTTAGTCGTACGGAGCTTTGCGTTTGTTCTGGGGCTGAAGAACAGCATGTCCAAACCTGGAGCTTGAGGTTGAGTGTGTACTTAAGCCCTGGTCCTGCAAAGGCTTATGCATGTTCTTAACTTTGCACGTTTTGAGTACAAATGAGCTTTGGTCTAATGAGCCCACTCATGGGATGTAACAGGAAAAGTCTGTGACCCGCGTGGATTATTCCTTCCACACCTCCACATATGGAAGTGCAACGTGTGTTTGTGCCTGCGTGGGGTACCTGGGCATCCTTGAACTGAAGGGAAAAAATGCTGGCCTTTGCCTTTCAATTGCCTGTCCAAATGTGGCTAAAATAGTATCTTATATAAAATAACTTGATTGCATGTTTCGACATCAAACAAAACTCCCAGTGGTGGCCGAAGGTCCCTGCAGTGGTGGCCCCTTCTAGGCTACATGGGATCTAAAACCAAACAGTATGAACTCTTTTCCACCAGAGCATGTGAATACAGCCTCATCACACCTCTATTTCCCCTTTTATTTTAGCCCCCAGATTGTGGGGTGGTTTTGGAGGAGGGAATAAAAATAATTTTTATCTGTCTGTCTCGTAGAGAAAGTTGGGATCTGTATGGAGCTGCTGTCAACAAATGGTGGCCAGGATGAATTAAAATCAATCAGAGTAGTTTATGACAGGAGTTTTCACAGTAATTGCAACAGGTTTTCCAGTTCTTGGCAATCAAAACTCATGAATTAGGTGCCTTGGAAGCATGGAAGTTAGAGGTTTTTTTTCAAGGTTTTGAGTTTCCTCAGGTAGCTTGGGTGGGAATTTCAGACTGTCTTCTGCCATGGCGTAAGCTGCTGCTTCTAATAGTTAAAATCCTCTTATATTTGCATGACTCCAAGAGCTGAGGCTTAAAGAAAATCTCAGATTTTCAGTACTAATGCTAAAATTGGAAGAGCCAGAGGTACATGAAGTTGTGCTATGAATATGGTTCATGAGCTCTCAGGGTATTTCTGTTGTTGTCATTGCAGTGTGTTATGTATTCTAAGTTGACTACCCAGGTGGTCAGATTCATGATGTACCTATTCATGTGAAAGGAGAATTCAGACTTTGATGGTGGAGGATGACCCGTGGAGATTTGTCTCCAAAATGCCCTTCTGTGCTGAATCTGGGAGGTTCCTGGTTGCTGTATTCCCCCAGCCCACAAGAGTCCCATGGCAGAGACTAAAGGCAAGGCACAGCCTTGCAACAGGCATCACTCTCCTTTGTAGCTGATAAGAAAAAAGGTGAAAACAATACATAAGTTTTTTTGATTATTTGAAAGTTGCAGCAGAAACTCATGCTTCTGCTTGCCTCCCCATTACTTTACATAAAATTGTTATGCATTCTAAGTAGTAGCAGCCTGGGCCTCTTGACCTCACAAGAAGAGCTGTTACTATACATTTAACAAAAACAAGGTATTATGTATTAGCCTACACATTTTGCAATAGCTCCAGCAATCTAGTAACTACAGTCCAATTTAAACCGTGCCTGGAGGCAACAAAAATTGCACAAAATGGCAGCTAATTTATAGAAGGGAGAGAGGAAATATTTGGGGGTCTATTCCTTCAAGCCATCTGATTCATATTATTGACTCATTTAGAAAACAGAAAGTGAGCAGAGACAAGTTTTTAAGGAGTTTGGTTTCACACAAATGACTTGCAATTGCAGCCCATTATTTTTATACCAAGACTTCATTAGTCATATCCCCGTCAAACCTGTGAGCAGTGTCAAATGTTTTCAGAAAACACACCAGGACAGGTATGGAACTCATCAGCCCGTGGCAAAGGTCGCTCTCATTAAGGAGTCAAAAATGAAAACTTTCAGTGTCTCTAACACATTGCACAGACGTTCCTGCCCCCACTTCTGAAATGTGGGGCTGAGCGAGCACCTCCTGCTCCCCAGACATTCAAATAAGATCAAGATGACAGGGCAAGAAAATGAATAGGATTCTTAACTGGCTGTACTTTATAATACGGTACTGATTGGAAACAACCAGAAAGTTGTTTGCCATGTCTATAGTACCATTTCCTGAGGTTAAACATAACATCTGAAATGAAGCAATTAAGTCTCCTTAAAGCAAAAAAAGAAAAAAAAAAAAAAGGAAAAAGATGGGGTGGGGGGAAAGAAGGAGAAAAGAGGAGGATGCGGGTCTGTGTGGCGCTGACTCGGCACGCCAGCCATGCTCCGATGAGCAAAAGAAATGTCTGTGCAAACTTCTTCCCACCTGGGAGGTTGGAGGGGAGACAGGAGAGCTGTGACACCGGAGTTGTTCGGGGCTGGCTCTCAAGCTGTGCCGTGACAGATGTGTTTTGAGGAATTTTGAGGCGCGGAGATAAGAATAACAAAAAGCCATTCACTGAAGCACAGTTACACAGGCTTAGCACAAAGGGGTGAAGAGAAAATGTGTCAATACGCTCCTTATTTGTGGAAGGTTGGCCGTGTTTCTGCAGCCCGCTGCTGTTGGGTCTGGGGGCTGTTGCTAACAGCAGCAAGGGCTGCTGTCTTGCCCCTTAAAAGTTATTCAGAGTTGTCCTGGCAATGAAAGAGGATTCCCTTTAGCTGCTTCATTCTGGGACACAACAAAGTCCTTCTGATGTAGAAAATGTTTCTCTTGCAGAGGCTTCGCTTATTTAAAAATAGTGTGGATGGGGCTTTACGTAAGATGGCAGAAATACTTTTAGCAAGTTTTTTGTTTTTTAACTGCTCAGCTCGTGTAGACTTGAGTTTGCTTGCTATGCTCTGAACACATCCTGGGCAGCCAGGGATGGGGCCTCCAAAATGCCTTGGTCTTGGCTTTCTCAGTCTTTCCCAGTGGATTGCAAGCCTTTGGTAATGGGTATAACCTTTGCTGAGTTCCCTGTCAAGTGGGGGCAAGGAACCTGATTTCTGTGGGCTAGTCAGTATTTGCAGCATTAATCTGTGAAGATTTAAGTTTTGTAGTGGTTACTTGAAGGAAACAGTTGAAGTTGCAGGTTATTTTGTACATAGGAAGATGCACATATAATAATTATTTAGAGATCTTAGTATCTTGTCCCATGCAGCAGCATTTGTGCAATGTACTCATTCACATTTAACCATATTTGTCTGTCGTGCTTCCTTGCCTGTTCAAGCCATGTGTGCTTGAAATGTTGAAGTACTTAAACCCCCTCCAGCCTAACAGGTAGGGGCACAGATCTTGGACAAGCAGGGAAAATGCCAGTGCTGTTGGGCAGGTTGTGTCTGCCCTGTTCTCATGTGCCATCCTGGTAGCTCATTTCTCCCAGTGGAGAGGTGGCTGCAGCTGCAGGCTGTTTCTTGAACATGGAAAATGGAGATGTGATACACAAATAGGTTAAATTGTCTTTGACCATCATTACAGGAGTGTGCATGGGGTGAGTGGCCTCTCTGAGCTGGCTCCTGTCTCCTTTGGTTGTGTGTAGTTCACTGGGAGTTCCTGTGGAGGAGGAGGAAGGCCAGAATTTCTGGGTTCAATCATTCTACTGCTGTGGTCTGAGGCAAATCTGATTCTCAGTTGCTTGGCTCCTCTCTCTGCAAAGCAAGATGAGTTTGACCCTCTTTGTGAGTGTTGGGAACTCTCCTGGGTGGAGCTGCTGGTGAGCAGAGTGGCTGTCGGGGTGAGCTGAGAAATGCCAATGCTTATTGCTGATAAGCAACCCTTTGGCTAGACCCACTTAATAAAAAGAGATTTCTGATACACATTACCTACCCTGGGCTCACACTGTGGAGTTTTCCCCCTTTCCCAAATGCAAGACACATGGGGTTATGAACCTCCTTCTGCTGAGCAAGTGTGTTTGTCTGCAGAGATCAGGGCTGGGCTTTGCTGGGGTGTCCATGCCCTCACCTGCCAGCCCCCGGTCAGCCCCTGACCAGAGGCACATCCTGAGTGCCAGCCCTGTGATTGATGCACTTGGCCGAGAACTTCCCTCCTGCCCGCTCAGGAAACAGGAGGGCTGGGGAGATAGTGCTCGCCTTTCTTTCACAGCCCCTGCTTCCGAACTCTAATCACCTTCTGCTGTGGGAAAAGAGATGAGATGCTGCCTAAAAAACAGATCATTGTCCGCCTCCTAGATTAATGCAGAGAAAGCAGTATTGTCTGCTGAATGGATAAACCTTCCTCCTGTCACTCAAAACCTAAATTCAACGCTACTTCATTTCTAAGAGGCTTATCTTCCTTGAATAGACCCTTGCAGCTCAAGTAAGAGGCGATGTAATGAAGCGTGTTTTTTTCTTAAGTGAGAAACCTGCTGCAAAGAAGGGGTGAAGCCTGTGCAGCTGTTCTAAAGGGCCTTTGCAGACTCTCGAAATACTTGTCATTTATCTGGTCTTGCCTGACAGCAAATGAGAGAAGATCAAGTTCAAAATCTGCTGGCGCGGCTTTCAGGGCTTCTTCATCTGTTAATTAAATAATGGTCATTAGTGCACAATGCCCCCCAATAAGGGCGGATATGATGCTGAGGTGGAAATATGGGTTTGGGCGTTAGGAATAAGCAGATGGTCCCCAGGAATTTTGCTGCTTTGACCCCCCCAGCGATGCCTTGGTATGTGGCTGGAGGGGCTGGCAGTGAAACAGGTGGCATCAGGCGGAAAAATAAATTCGTAGAAGCGTGCTGAAATCATTGTAGAATCCACTCCTTTTATGTGGGGCAGCGATTAATTCAGTGATTTCCCACAAACCAGCCTGTTTTTGGAAAATTACCCACACCACCACTGCCACAAATAATGTCCTGTTTGCTTTCCTGGAGCCTGATGTACTAAAGACTAGCACTTTTAGTGTATTTTGGGAAATGTGCTCTCTAAGTTAAGATTGGTTGCTTAACATCAGATGGCCAAATCCTGAGGTGTTTACTTCTGCTTGGTCAAAATTTACTCTGATATCAAAGAACAGCTCTGAGGGTTGCTGAGATGGGATGTAAGATCTGTCTCTGAATAACTACAGGTGATACAGGAATTTACTGTAGATGTGAGAGGTCAGTTCTTTTTATGGTCAACATATGTTTAATATTCACATGTTTGAATTCATATTTTACCTAAAAGCACTGATCTTGTGAATATCTTCTTTCATCACCAATAGCATGAGTTTTCCAGTCTCACCATCACCATATGGACTGTGGGCATCCAGCTTGTGCCTCTGCAGTTGCAGGCCATGCCCTGAGAAATCCATCCTTGGCCTTTTCAGATGCTGAGGTGGATGTGGTTTTATTTCAGCTGTGACCATCTAGGAATTGTGTGACACTGAGTTACCCAGGATTATATCTGATTTTTCCTGTGAGTTGCTAGTTTTCTTCCTGGGGTTATTGGATAGGATGAGAGAGGAGACCCAGCGTGGTGCACACAGGGAGGGCAATGCAGGCTTTGCTTGTGCCAGAGCTAAATGTGCCTGAATGTCCAGTCTGGCTTGCACAGGAAAATAAAAAGCTTTAAGAAAGTACTTGAGGAGATTGGCTATCAGCAGGGTGGTGGTCAGCCTGGGGGGCAAGCCCCTGTGCTAAGCAGAAATGTAAATCAGTTGGATGGTGATTTAAAGGGGTTTTTGAGCAGGGTGGATGAAAACTCAAAGCTTGGACTGCAGACCCCTGTCATGGGATGGAGCATTTCTAATGCTGAAATGGGTGCTCAAAATCCCATGGGGAAGTTGGTGTTACCAGGATGGGTCCCTGGATGTCACGGCATGGCCTGGACCAGTGTGGAGACCAAAAAAGTTAAGGAAAAGGGGGGAGTGGCTGGGAAAAACATGAAATGCACGATAAATATGCTGATGCAACAAATCTGTGTTAAAGCAAACATTACGCTTGTGACAGAAAACAATAAAAGTAAGGAAATTTGCAGTTAATGGTAAAACATACCATATGTCCACAAATGCCTAGGCACGCCAGGGCACCCCTGCAACTGCTTTCTTGATGTCAAGGTGTTGAAGGCCAGATGGCAGGTTTCACCCCAAATTACAGATTCTCAGACTGCTGCTATGTATTTTTGTCCTTGGTTGCCTTTTTCATCGTGTCTGACCCATTCCCACCATATGCTGAGGTAAACGTTGCTGAAATGGGCATGACCTGCAGTTCTGCTTGGCAAATGTTGTTTTTCAGGTACTTTGGAGTGGGAAAACCTTGCTGATAGTGCCCTGAGTAGATCAGTCAACACTGTTGCTAAATGTGCTGTAACAGTAAAATATGGCACCTGGCCTGGTGGAGAAAACGTTGACATCACAAATCACAGGTTACCCCTCCAGCCCTACATCTGGAGATGCTCTGGACAAATATAATGCTATATTTCTTGGATTAATAGGCATCAATAGCCAAATTCCCTGGACTATGGAAAATTAACAAATGCTTTCATCTCTACTTTCATTACAGGGATTATTTATGGGGATGTTTTGGTAGTAGGTGCTGTTTAACTGTTTAGGGAGCTGGCTGGAGGCTTGGTGTGAGCAGATACTGACCTTTTGCAGATTTTTTTTGCTTTAGCTGGTGTCTTCGTCAGTAAGGAGACACCTGCATCCATGCAACCCCGGCGAGCAGAGCAACACAGCACTTCAGTATTTCCCCTCCTTTGCCAGCTGGATGGGACCCCTGATACAAAACCTGAGAAATGTGCCAAAAGTCCTCAAAGTTCAGGCCAGAGGTGTTTGTGCAAGATAAAAATGGGACAATATAGCATCCCTGGACAACTCATCCGTTTACACATGACACTCGTTGTGGTCTCTGATTAGCTTGTTAGTGAGGAGGCAGGAAGAAGTGCAATCAAGTTTTTATGATTCATCATTTCTGTTCCCTGTTTGGGAGACAATGTCAGTGCTCTTTGCCAATCATAGAAGGTGGCTTTCGAGTGCCTTAGGGAGAAGCTTTTTTTAAAGATGCTCTCTGTGTTTCTGAAGGCTGAGCCGCATTTCTAAATAATAGGGAAGTCCTGGAGTTTGTTTTGTGTTGTCCCTTTCTTTTTTTTTTTTTTCTTCCCTAATTGTATCTACTAACAATGCTTTTATGTTTGCTGCACGTAAGCTAAAAGAAAACATGCTGCCAGTTTATCTGTAATCCTGTTTTCACTCAGAAGTATTTGTGCAGAAATAAATTAGAAATGGTACCTGGAATATTTTCCACAATACAAAAGGCAAATGTAAGTTTTATTAAGTTGAAAAGGATACATTCTCTTCTCCTGACCTTGATTTTTTAGCTATATTCTCTATGCCCTCGCTTTAGAAGTATTATTCTTCATCCCATCCAATTACCATTTCTATCAGCTCTTCTGAAAGATTATGCTTTTTGGGTGTTCTTCTGTAGATGTCTTTCCAGTGGCTTCACTTGATGAATGTGACAAGTTTTGTGTTTTCTCCCTCCCCTCATTGAATTGAAAAGTTTTTTGATAAATACAGGCCAATAAGTGCCCAAAGGCAGTGTTTCAATGGCTGCTAAATCTTTCAAGGTTAGGACTTAACCTCCGTTCTCCCTAATTCAACTGCAACCTTCAGTCTGGAGCCAATCAAGAATATCAGATGATACTTAAACAATGAAGGATTTCTGATATTCAGGTACAGCCTCTGTTCAATAGGATTGCAAATTCTTTGTGTGAAGAAAGTCGGTTTTGCTCTAAAGTACTGTCACAAAAAGTGAAATTACCATTTGCTTGGAATGATGCCATTCATCATTGTCAGAATACTAAGCATTGTAAGTAGCTAGGCCTCTCCAAATTAATGCCTTGTTTTGCATCGGCTAAATTTCCCAAATCCTCGAGGATGGGTCATGCAAAACTCATCTCACCGTTTTAATTTATCAATCCAATATGAGTGCGGTGAAAGGGAGCTTCATTCGGTCTTAGCTCTTTTATTTACAGTCTAATTCTAAAAGAAAAGGAAATAAGATATGAAAATAAGTTGGAAAATAAGATAAATCTCTCAGTGAAATCACAAGATCTACTCAGTCCTGTAGCAAACCCTCTATAATTCATTTGTAGGTCAGCTCAAGGGATTAGCCATGACGTATTTGGAAATTCATTTATTTTTATTTTATTTTGCTGTTTCTTATGCATAAGGGTAATGCTGTCCCCAAGGCTTTTCAGGTAGCCCTCAAATCTTGACAACATTTGCTGTCTCTAAGGCCTAAGCCAAAATTAATTTTCAAATAAACAGCATAAAAATGTATGGAGTTGTATAAATTTGAATACAAAATGCATTTGTTTTGCTTGCTCCCATCCACACATACATACTGTTGGCTCAGCCAAAAATCATAACATGACATGGAAATTAACGGCCATATGTACATCATGAAAGTCAAAAAAGTTTCTTAGTTTATTAGAAACACTGTAGTGTGGTTTTTTTTTTTTTCCACCCACTTTCTCCCTGTTCTGCTCTGCTGGGGAAGCACTGCATGTTAATTGTGCTTCTCTGTCTGGGTGCCTCTGAGCCTGTGGCTCTGCTCCTGGACCACTGGTTGCCTCCTGCATCCCACTTGGGATTTTGAGGGTGTGACACCTTGAGTAGTATAAAGATATTTTCAGTGAAAGGGAAATTAGAAGGGAGTTTGTATCTTTTGCAATTTGTTTTATCAGGGAAACAGTGGAAGTGAGAAAGGTACTTGGACAGCCTGAAGCAGCAGCACAGGCTTGGAAATGCTTCTGGTCCTGCAGCAAGCAGAGAATTGGACTGGGAGGGCTGGAAACAAGGCTTGAGGCAAAACCCCCAGTTTTGGGTTGAACCAAACCAAAAAACCCACCCAGAAGCCCGTGCTGAGGGATTGTAGAGAAACCATATGAACATTGTGCTGGTGTTTAAATAAGGTATGGAGTAGAGTGTTCCATCAGGCTCTGGTGCATCCCAAGGTGTGCAGGCGTTGCTCCTGCCCAGGAGCCTGTGGTGCCTGTGGGAACAGCCCTGCAGCAGCTAAAAATAACTCTGTGCTCTTAAATTAAAACAATGCCTCTTTTCGGTCTCATTCCACAAGGGGGCTGCAGGCACGCTGGAAATTTAGCAGTTGGCAGGCTGGGGAGCACCTGGGAGAAGGGATGCCCGATCCCATGAGGGGGTGCCCAAGCATGGGCCGAATCCAGGGGGATATGGTCCCTGAGTCAGGGCAGAGCCTGTGTGTGGCTTTTTTGGAAGGTGTGACCGGTGCCTCCCTGACAAGGTCAGCTGGGGATGGTGGAAAGCAGGAGGAAAAGCCTACAGGGGTGAGTTGGGATGCAGAGCTGCATCGTTGCACTCATGCTGCTCCTACCCCAAGGTTCTCCACATTAATTGGTTTAACCAAAATATCCTTCCAGTCGTGCTTAATTAAGAGAAGTATGGCTGTGTGAGATCTCACTGGTGCCTTGCCTGGAACTTCCTATCTGGGGCAGCATCAGCTGACCAATAAATAGTTGGTTAATTATTAATTTGCTAAAGATTGTTTGGAAGGGTAGATCACCTTGAAATGTTGCTTTCTATTATCTTTCCCAGCCAGGCAATGAAAGATTTCACTTTAATGTGACATGACAAACTACAAACAAGTGTGTTTTAGGCTTTGGCAGGTGAGGACGCTGGGATCTGAAGGGGTGCTGCCAGGGGCTGGTTTTCCACACCATGCCTACCCAGGATCAGGTGTCAGCCTCCTGCCTGGCGTGTTTCGGTTGTGTACAGATCCTCTGTTTAGCAAATAATTTATATCCTGGGTCATCATGGAGTAACTTCAGTACTGAGTGATCGTGCACATTTCAGTATTTTGAAGCTTTTCTTTTCAGCTATAGTAGCTCACCCTGCTGTGCACAGCGCAGAGCCTTCTGTCCCAAAGGACATCAAAGTGTTCTTTATGGATTATTTTCCAACTTTAACCCTCCACTGAAATGCTGTTATGCTGGACTTTGGGGTAAAACACATGTGGACAAGTTCTCACCCTGCCTCTGCCTCCTCCAGGAGCGCTGCCCTTTCCCAGCCTGGAGCATGTCCTTGATGTGGATGGTGCAGCTCAGACCTTCCCACCTGCCTCTTCCCAGCTGCTGTTTGCAGGCGGGAATTTTCCCTCCAGGCTGAGTGAAAAAGCTGAGGCCAGTTGTTAAATGGATGTTGTTCTTCCCATCCAGCATGCAAGAGCTGCCCAGTGGCCCTGGCTGGGGAGCAGCTGTGGGCTCTGGGCCAAGCTTGGCCTTGGCTGGAGATGGAGCATCTACTTCAGCTTTGGGTCTCCTTCCAGCATCTCCTGGGCTTTGCTCGCCCTCTGTCACCTGGAAGATTTTGCCCACCAGGCTGCAAGAAATGCAGGTGGACAGTTGTTCACCTGAGCTCAGCCCTGAGTTAACTGGGAGTGGGAAGGGGAGCATGGACAGCAGTGGGGAGCTCCTGCCATCACTGGGACCTTCTCTTACCAGCCCAAATCTGCTGTCATGGTTGCAGGTCAGAAAGAAAGAAGAACAGAGGGAGAAAGACAGCTTTACTTGTGAGTAAGAGATAACTTTAAAAACTCCGGCAGTCAAACATGAATGCTGCCATACAGCATGTCTTAAGACTGGAAGGTGGTTTTTAAAAACGAATAATCCCCTCCATTATCAAAGATAAAAAGGAGGTTGGTTTGTATGTGTTTCTAAAAGTGAAAAACACAGGTAGGATCATTGAACCACATGATATCACTTATCCTCTCTGTTTAGTGTATATTTTTTGACAAAAAATCATGGAATTTTTTTTGTTTGTTTTACATACTTGGAATCTCCTCAAGTCAAAATCCCAGAGGAACACAATGCCTTGCTCTTAATATGCACCAAATACAAATCGCTTTTTAATTCATAGCACTTCCTAATGGCTATTTTAGGTAGTGTTTGTGGCCCAGCAGAGTAGTGTGCTTCTGGTTGAAAACATGTTCTTGACATGTGAACTGTGTGTCTTTCTGTCCTGAAACTCTGTCAAACCTGACACATCAATAATGTGTTTAGCCCTGTAAATGTCTTTCCATTGTGCTCATCGCCCTGTTATGGCAATTGCTTCTGAGGTGACTTTCATTCCTTGCCAAAGCGTAAAACACCCCATGATGCATGAAATGTGGGATTTGCATTCCCAGCTGAAGCCTCGGATTCAAAAGTATGTTGGTGACTGGTTCCTCGAGGGTCTGTGTACGTCAGTGCAGGGTTCTGCAAGGCTTGGCATAGCGGTGTGGGGGAAGTGGCAATGCTGATTGTGTGGAGCAGTGGAGGAGCAGTGGGTTTTAGTTTCTCTTACAAGGTGGCAATTGATTTCCCTGGATGTGGGTGGTTGAGTGCTTGCAGCAGCAGCAGCTCTTTGCTTTAGCTAAGCAGGGCACATGGTTAAATGAGTTCTTCCCTTCTGGCTCCCTTCCTTTTGCACTCCTGGAGAGCAAAACCCTTTGCCTGGTCTCCCTGCTGATGTGCCACTGAGGGGACGTGGCTTTGGCACTGTTCCTGTGTCCCCGTGCTGAGGCTGGTGCCTCCCTGTGCTCCTGTTTTCCCCAGGCTAAGGCAGGAAACTTCCTCTGTTGGTTTCAGCAAGGTGCAGGATTTTCTGTCCTTTCCTCCAGCTCCTCTCTTTTACCCTGTGGTATTTACATTCCATATAGATAAAGGAAAAGAGTTGTGTAGTCCTATACCTATAACTTAAGTAACTGCACACGTTTCACGATACTGTTGGGAAGTGAGAAAAGTTTCAGGGCTTTGGCTATATTCATTATTTTGACTCCCACACAAAGTTTTCTGTAAACTCTTCCTGTTTATACCAGGTGAGGATCTGGCTCCTTTCTTTGCTTTCAGTTTGGCACGGCTATTAACTCTAAACTCCATTTGCTGTTTCTGCTAGGAAGAGCACGGGGGGGGGGGAAGGAAACTTTGAGCAAAAACTCCAACTTCTACATTTATGAGAGTGATTTTAATAACTTTGGGTTACCCATGCTAATCCTTTAACAGGAAGGGGGTTTGAGAACTGACCCCACCTCCCTTCCTTTCATTCGATCCCAAAACACCTGCAACTCTCAGCAGAGTAATCTATGAATCACTGTGTCTGTCGTCTACTTATTGTCTTGTCTAGTGCACTCCACGGTGGAACTAATAACAGCCCTGAATGAAGCATTGCTCCTGAGCTGAATTCCTTAAAGCTCCTGAAGTATTCAGCAAGGAGGAGAAATCTTTTAGTATGATTTGCTCCACATTCCAAATTCATTTATAGAAAGAGAATAGATGATTAACAACGGGTCGAGAGACACAGATTTAGCACTGCTTTGCCCTGACCTGCCCTGAGTTACTCCTTCCACTTCCCAGGCTGCTCTAATAAGATGGGTTCAAGGATTGGGATGGCAAAAGCTGCTTGAATCCCCTGCACCCAGCCGTCTTAATTTGGTTTATTTGCCTTAATGAAGAAATCTGGTTCCTTAATCACAGGTGAACGGAAAAGGTCACTTGCCACTCTGACAAATGGGTTTACCCTGAGCTGTTTGTGTGGGGCTCTCAGATAGTGTGTCCTCCCCCTCTTCTCCCCTGCCACGAAATGCCAATGTCTCCGCGGCATCTCCTGTTGCGGCCATTACCTGTGGTGCCTGGGCTGCCTGCCAAGGAGCACCCTCGGTAGCAACAAAAGCATAATCATTTCCAGTTGGAAAAGGCTGAGCTGGAGTAATTTTCCTCTTTGAAAGCTGCAGCAGCCGGGCTCAGGTTAAGCAGGAGGACGCTCAGTCCTGGGACACGGCACAATGAGGGTTTGAAATCTGTCTGCAGCAGCCACTTGGGGAGACTGTTTGGGAGGTCCCCAAGCATGCTCTTCATCCTCACCTTGTGGTGTCCAGCTGACCTTGGCAGTGGGGTCATCTTGCATCTTGCAAACACCTTTCTTTTGGGTGGGAAATGCTAGCAAAAGGGGTGCAAAAGAAGGGATTAACATTTCCTAAGTGAACAGCTGGTCTGCAGAGGAATTCAGAAGAGTGAGAGGTGCAAAAAGGACACCCTGCATCTCCCAGGACTGGGCAGCAGCATGCTTTGAGGGTGTGTTGCAGGCCCTTTCCCAAGAAACACAAGCCTTGGGCTCGCTGACCCTTGCTGTTGACTTTGGTAATAAACTGTAGCAATTAAGCCATGCCTCTCTCCCAGTGGACCTCCTGGAAAAAGGCAGCTGAGTGGTCTCATGCAGCCCTGGTTAGTGGCTTACTCCAGGAAATCCTGCAGCTGGTACAAAAGGGAAGCCATTCCAGAAAGCAGCTCAGGAGCTGTGTAGGTATATGCAGGAAAATCATTGTTTCTTTCAGGTAGAGCTGAAAACCTCTTGAAGTGTGTAGAAGACAGAGAGCACTTGCAACATGTTCATGGTGATGTATGGTTGTCACCACGTGTGAGCTTTGTAGACATGTGGGCTGTGGAAAATAAAACTTTTGAAGAATGGCCCAGAAGCTTTGCAGAAACGTTGCCCATGTGGAGTGGTGTTCAGCTGAGGATATGAAGCTTGTCTCCAGGTTCTGGGTGCTCACAGACAGCCTCACTGGCAGCCTGCTTGGGTCACGTAAAAAATGAGATGGGTCAAACCACAGATGTGCTGACTGAGTGTTGAGATGCACCGATGTTCGCTTTGCTGGGAAAAGTGATGTCTCTTTTACTTCACACTTCTGTTTTGAACCAAAAAGAGAGATGGGAATTGGTCCAAAACAGAGCTTTCCAATTTTATTTGGCATGTCAGTTCTGCTATTTTTGAGTAATAGTCAGAAAGATAAAGCTCTGTCTTGCAGGAACGTCCTTGGATGTGAAAAAATAAAGCAGACAGGTGACTGGCAGGAAGTGAGAGCTGTGCTCCCACACAGATGCAGATGGCTAAATAAGTCTTGAGATCATCATTCCTGTTCAGGTCTTTTCCTTTGATTCTTCAGATTATTTTTATGTCAGAGGCAAATAAGAAACAAAGACAAATATGTAAAATGATGAGCTGGAGCTTATCGGAGCAGGAAAATAAGCCATTCACGCCACTTCCCGGTTTGCCATGAAAGGCAAAATCATTCACAGTGGTGAATCATGGCAGCTCGAGCTGCCTGAAGTTATTGCTTTCTGGAGTTAAATTGCTGCTGGCACACATGGACTAAACAAAGATGTTAGTTCAGTTCATTTAAAAGAGCAAGTTTTCTTTAGCTTTGATTTCACATGTACTTTTGTAGTGCCATGGGATGGTCTGATTTTCTGACAGATGACATTTAAGAGCATTTGTGTGTTTCCTCTGGGGAGCTGTGTTGTTTTAAAGGAAAAAACCCAAGAAGTGCACTCACTCCTATCTCCAAGAGACATCAAGAGAAGAGGTCTGTGTTGTATCTCTTCAACAACCGAAGCTGATGCGGGGTGAAAGTGCCTGATTCTTCTCACTGATACAAACAGGGATTTTGGAAAGGAATCTGCTCCTTCTGCCTTCTGAGTGAAGGCATTAATTCATCCATGTTTTCTGTGAGAATCTCTTGTGCATGGACTTTCAGAGTCAGCCAGGTACCTGTAACTTTTAGAGATATTAAAGGTTCTGAATGTTACTTCTCTAGAATGTATTTTTTGCAAGGTCTTGTTTCTTCCCAGGTGCTGGTGACAGGAGACAGGTGGTTTATTTACAACAAAAATATAGCTGCTGAAATTAGACTATTTTGAGTAAGCTAGGTGGGGGAAAGTCTTTTGGAGCCCAATTTTAATAACAAATAGGTGCTTCTGCACTGTGGCAGTTCCCTGCCCTTCTGGCTCCTCCTGGTCATGTTATTCCTTGGAGTTTCATACGTTTCTCTGGCTGCCAGGGAGCAGAACTTGTTCCCTGCAACCCAAACAATTTTCTCACTTTGTTCTACCAAACTTAACCAGCATGTACACGGGCAAAACATCTGACAAGACCATCTGCTGTGATGTGTCCTGGTGCCAAAGCTTTCTGCTCCTTCCAGTTCACAGGCTGGGATTTGTCTGCTGTTAGGTGTCTATGAGCATGCCCACCTCTGAGCAGATGGTTTGGATTTCCTCTGTGCTTGACAGGCAGCTTGTGGGATGGCATTTCACCTCAAACTGGGCATCTGAGCTGAGTGCTCTAAGAATCTCTCCCAGGGCGTTTTTGCAGCCTTTGGTGTGGATGCTGTGAATGTCCAGCCTCGGGGGTGGTGGATCCTGGCGTAGGATGTGTGCAGACAGCAGAGGGTGCTGGAGTTTTTTCCCTTTCAATGCACCTCCAAGGTTGCGGGATCATTATAAACTAAAATCAATTGGCTCTTACTCTGATTGCTGAGCACACAGAAGCCAGGCAGGTACAGCAAGAGAGGAGGTACAGAGCTTGAATTAAATGGACACTGTCACCTTCAAATCACACCTCTGCCAGAACTTCTGTACCTATCAAACCAGTAAGTGAAAACTGAGATTATCATGATACAAATCAACAGATTTTTATGACTTTTGAACTAAGATTTTCCTCTCTTAAACATTTTTATAACCTTTTTTCCCCCAGGAAGTTGGAAACAAAAGCCTCTACAGTCCTTTATTTTAGAGACACCAGAGCCCAGAAATTTTTTTTTCTTTCAGATGTAAAACTTGCAGACATCATCATCCTCCAGGAAGCTGCCAATATAGACTTTTATAGAGTAACAATGCTGTCAGCTGGCACCTTACAGCAGAGTCGGGATCTGTACAACTAAAGAGCTTCACCCAGGACTGCCAGTCCCGTGGGCCAGGGCTGTAGGAAGGGTTCCCCTGAAAATGTCAGTAGTAAGACTTCTAAAAGCAGGATTTTAAAGAAGGAAGGGTGGTAAACCAGGCTTGCCAGGCTGTAAGACTGGAATAACTCCCTTAAGCTCAATGGAGCTTAAGCCACTTAAAATTCTCAGAGCCAAGTTTTCCCCATCAGGACATGGATGCACTGGTTAGTTGAAGAATAATCCTGAAATTCAGACTTGCTTCTCTGTCCAGCTGTGAGTGAGGAGCTTGAGGGTTATGTCACATGTGCTGTGGTTGGTGGTGATGCTCATGGCAAGGAGTGGAAGCAGGTGTAGGACAGTAGCTGCTTCACCTTCCAGTTAATGCATCCCTTCATCCATCCCTGCTTAAAAGTGCAAATTTCACACCGCGGTTTCCAACTCCAACTGATGTCATAGCCAGGATTAAAACTTGGGAGTGACTGGCTCCTGGCCTATTTATTAATCTATTAAATCACACAGTCTCTCTCCTGCTAACTCTTGCTGGTTACTGGGATTGTTTGGCAGCAGCAAGCCCAGCCCAGTGTCCATTGCTGGCTCTGTTACCACTCCAGCTTGGTTGCCAGCTCAAGGGCATCTAGTCAATAAATGTCTTATTTTTGGATTCTCCTGTTCTCCTGAGACCAGTGCTATGAGGAATGACCTCCCTTACCTCATTCACCTTGTTTGCTGTTCTCGACCCAGAGAATGCCGTGGCCATTGCATCAGTCAATCCTCCCATGGAGGAGAGGTCTCACTGGTGTGTTTGCCTTAGCATTTGAACCAGAGCTGGGGCTGGCATCCACAGGACAGTCCAGATGAACATAGAGAAGTCTATATTTTAGTCATGTTAAAGCTATGGCTAAGCTAACAAGAGTCAGGAAATCCAAACTGCAGATTGACAGGCTGTCCTTGGACTGCCATGCTGCTTGTGGGCAGGGGATGGGGCACTGCAGTCCACAGGGAGGTGCTTCACTGTGCAGTGTGCTGAGGGTGGAAGAGCAGCTACAAAACTGTTAGACACATAATAGGTCCATTTCTCCTTTTGTTTAAGCAGGTAATTTTTTTCTTTATTTTTTTGTTTGCAAAAAAAACCCATTGTGCAAAGGTACGTGGCTTCCTCACATTGAAGTGGAAGTCTGGTTTTTGCATGTGAACATCAGGATGGTTTCTCCCCCTCTGCAGGGTATGTCCATGGCTGGCTGTGGCTTATGGGTCTTTTTGCACTGCAACACAGAAACCCCTTCTCTTTTTGATTGTGCCATTTCCCAGTTGTCTTTTTTTGTAGTCAACATCACTTCTCAGTTTTGATTTTTTTTATGAACTCTTTTCCCCCTTGCATGTTTAAAAATGAGAGCCATCTTTAGGAAATGCATTATGGGAATCCAAAATCTTCCAGCTTGCCTCCTACACAAATAAGAAGAACTCACAGATTCATATGCTAAACTATGGTTTTTTTTTTTTTTTTTTGAGTAACTGGAAAGCCTCATCTATGTTTCTTATTAGAACTGTAAAATTCTTCAGGTCAAGATAATTTTCGTAATGAAAAAATTTCTGGTTGTGTTCCACACAATTTATTTCTTTACAAACTTGCTTCTCCCGTTATCAATATAATTTAATATATATTTTATAATTGTATGCTTTATTATTTTATATTTTATTATTATTTTAATATTTTAGAATTTCAAATATATTTTAATTTTATAGAATAAATTTCAGTGTCGCAATATTCAATGTTCATAGCTTTTATTGAGCGGGCTCACCCAATTTTGGTGAGGAATGACTGGGCTATTTGAAGTAAAAAAAAAAAAAGCCATTTAAACATGGGGATGGGATTGCAGCCCGATCGGCAGCAGCAGCAGCGATCCCGACTCGAGCATTCCCGCTCGCTGCTATCTCTCGGGGCGGCTGGGAGTCACAATCGCCCTGCAACTTCCTCCTCCCTCCTTGCGAGGAGGGGATGGGAATTTGCTGGAGGCTTTTATCAGCAGCATGCATCTGCCCCCATTCTCACTCAGCGCTCTCGCCAACCAGTGGGAAAAGTCGGGCCAGGCTAATCTGCTCCCAGCTTGCTTCCTGCTGCCAAGCCCCAGGGATGGAGGAAGCAGACAAGTGGCCCTGCGTGCTCTCTCCTTGCCAGCCCCAAAAGTTCAAGAGGCTCAGGGTGGCAGAAGAGATTTTCTTGCTCTCTTGTTCGGGGATATTGTGAATTTAATGCTGGAATAAAGTGAAAGGCTGTAAAGATGAGACAAAACCCAGATGAGGCTTGTGGCTTCAAGCTCTTAGGACACCTGCTGAGTGAATTTTGGCCACTGTTCAGTCTGATGTGATATTAAGGTGCCATCTGAGGCGTCCTCCAGTTAGATGAGGTGTTGTCTTCAGGTTTCAGTCTGTACTCCTGCTCCATCTGCAGTTTGGGTGCACCTGGGCTCACCACTTGATTTATTTCTTAGCCTGTTCAAAAAAGCTTCTGCATCAAGAATTCCTCTTGTGTCTACAAAATTTTGATGAAGTGTGAGGTGGAAGGGACTCTTCTGCTCCTGTTGCATGTAATTTAAGTAAGTTTGGTAGGAGCTTCTGGGTAAGAAAGACTGATGGATAAGGGCAGAGGGTGAGCACAGGGAGTGTGCTGGGGTCTGAGCGGAACGTGCTGGAAGCCAGCAGCAAAATGCAGAGCAGAAACTGTGCAAGGACCACGAGCCCTCCAGACACAGACAAAGGCTGCCTTTTCATTATTTACTGGTGCAGCAGGGTCTTTATCCCCAAATAAAGCCATAGGGTGAGACCCTGGTAAAAACATTCCCATGTGAGGAACATGTTCTCTCACCTTTGCTGGTGTAGGAGTGGGAGAAAACCCTGCTTGAGCCAGAAAAGCCACGTTTGCTCAGAACTAGACATTGGAACTAGAACTAGACATTTGCTTCTCTGTTTTTTGAAATATTTTTTTCTTCCCCAAACAATGTAATTGGTGAAAATCTTGTTTCCATTTAAATCACAGGAGTTTTGTCATGAACTTCTGTGGTGCCAAGATTTCGCACGATGATTTTTTTTTAGCACCTGAGCTTAGGTAGGGTTCAGGAGAACACATCTGCCATTAGAAGGTTGCTCCCAGCCTTGCTGTGTTGTATCAAGGTCTGGAGTTAGCAGGGCAGTCTCAAAGCGTGGCACATAATGCGTTTGTGCATTAAATACACCCACATTATCTTACATCCCGAGCAGCCCAGATTGTCAGTAGACAATTATGGGTTTTGCTGGGTTTATTTTGATTGGCCTGCTCTCAGTTTTCCATAGTGGTACTCTATTTGTAAAAACAGATCATTAATGATAACAACAGATGACATGTGTCTGAAATATGGGGTGGACGAGGGGAGTTAGTTTTTCTTCCTATTTTTTTTTTTTTCCTGAGTGTCTGCACTTTGACAGCGCATTTGCCAGGCTGTCACTTGCTTGAGAGATCCACAAGATTAGGACCTCATTGTGTGAATGTTTTCACAGCACTTGTTGCTATAAAGAATCTTCACACTTTGGTGGATGAAATCTGGACTCCTAGACACAAACTGTTAAGAAGCAATCATAACAATTAGCTAATGTGTCAACAATTAGCACTTTCCATCAACTGGCATTGAGTGGAACCTTCTTCTTATCCATATGCAGACAAAAATGCAATGATGTAGTAAAGAAAAGCAGTGAAGTTGGCTGCTCTCATCCCTTGCTGTAGCCAGCAAGCTCCCATGGGCATTGTTTACAATGATTATTCTTCCATTATGATGTTATTGCACAGGTCAGGGGTGGTAGCTAGACTGAAAATAAGCTTTTTTCCCTTTTTTTTTTTCCCTTTAACTTTTGGCTGCTTTTACAAAAGTACAACAGAAACGACTGCTGTGAAAAGGTCAGCCAGTAACAGTACTTTAGTGTTTAACTGGTAAATATTTCAAAATAGTATTTCTAATATTTTACCATTTGGAAGTTTTTCAATGCATCTCCAGCCCAGTGCGACTCAATCATTGTAAGATTTCCACAGTCTCCACTGGGAATTCTTTACAATGGGTACATTATAATCTGTTACTGTATCTACCAACAGTTGGTCAGAATTTGTTTTAATATCTTTTTATATGGCATGTTACTGGCAGTAATATAAAAAGCACTGTTTTCTCAAGTATTTTACTCATCTCCATATGTAAGCACTGAAGAGAACTGAAGGTAGGTCTTCTTCTTAACCATAAAGCAGCTTCTGAGGGGGCAATACCTGTGGCTGGAGAGAAGATCAATGCTTTCTCCAAGGAAATGTCTTTTGGGAATTCTTCCTGCAACACAAAGTACTGCAGCGTCAGTGAGGGTTTCTCTGGTTAATTGTGGAGCTGGAGCCAAAGTGAAACCATGTTAAAAAGAAGCAGCACGGTTTCTAAAAGTAACACTCTGCTTGACGGAAAGCCAGAGCGCTGATTTAAAACAGGGCACGGTGCGGGAGCACAGCCTCATCTGGTGCGGCACCCTGGGAGCCACGTGTGCACCTTTGGGAATGGTTTGACAGCTCCATAAAGAAGGTGTGTTAACCTGAACAAAGAGGTGGTGCTAAGGGTGCAAATAAAAACAGCAGTAATCAAAGTTACTGATTTATGTAAGTCCAGCTTGTGCTGGAACGAGTGAAAAGGACGAGTCTGTGTTCAGGGGAGGATGCACTTCCCAAATCTCCCTGAGATTTGCCTTTGGGTGCAAACCTAAGACCTGAACATACCTGGCTTGACTCCTTTTAATCCCAGTTCTTCCCTGTCCCCTCCTTCCAGCCTGGGACATTGTGATACTAAACAAATGTTTGAGATTTTTGGAGTGGCGGGGAGTGAGGGTGGGGGGGTATAGTTACACTGAAGATTATTAATATGGGAAATATGGTCAATAAATGTGAGAGGGGTTGAGTAATGCAGGAACATTCTTTACAAATTCTTTAGTAACGGGGTAGGCAGAGTGCCACAGACAAAGAAAATCCTCTGAATTGCAAGTGTGTTCTTATGGCTTTTGCCAAGATGATGACAAACCCCCCCTTTCTTCCCGCATTAGGACTCCTATTCAATGATACACTTAAGCATGTTTTTAAATTCCGTTGACATTTGAAAGCACTGTTGACTTTAATAGGACTTAAGCACCTGTTCATGGTTAATTGTGTACTTTCAGGACTTTTCTTGAAGGGAAAAAAAAAAGATAGATAGACTTAGGCATGTGCTTAAAGTTAAGAAGGTGCTTAAGTGCTTTGTGAAGCTGAGGCCTTAGGACTGAGTCTAATCCTCCCTGAAGTTTGGGGATGGCCTTTCCCTGTGGGCCTGGTGCAGAGAAACAAATTACTTAAGTGATAAAATGAAGGCATGAGAAATATCTAAAAGAATATTTTTTTTTTAACAGCACCCAACGATGGCTGTCAGCTGCTGATGCTTGAATTATAAATTGAATTTATAACCAGACTAAATGTGCTATACCAAAACCACTTCCAAAATAATTTACAGCTATGGGTGCAGATAATTTTACTGGGCAACTCTAATTATACCCTGAAAAAAAGCTCAGTTTTTCATTAATCCAAGAGTTGTTTCCAGCCAGTGCTTGATCCCCCAAGTAAAGCAGGATCAACTACCCTAAACCTGTCCTGCTGGAAGGTGATGAGTGATTCTCAGTGATGCACCATGCCAGGGCAAATCTGACAACCCCAGTGCCTTGGGGAGTGAGCAGGTCCTCCAGCAGCACCTTGGCCATGAGTCTGGCCATATTTGGTGGTTTTCTCAAAGCTCCACTTCCTTCAGTACTGTGAGTAAGTGACAATGATGTCTTCTGTTTAAAAAAAACCAACAAAACAACCAAAAACATAGAAGAAAGAAGTTTCCAGCTTTTGTGGTGGCAGAGATAAGCTGGAAGGAGAGAGCCAGCACCATTCCCAAATAAAAAGGCAAGTAATTGAAATCCAACATGCATTTGTAACAGCAACAAAACAGCCCTAACCCAAAATAAACCTAAATTCTGCTGTGTTCCTTCCCAAATGGGTTTGGATGGTGAAGGTCAGCAGTGCTGTCTTGCTCACAGGGGGTGAGAATTGCCCTGCCCATGAGTCTTGTTGAGATTAAACCCCTTCACCATAAAACTGATAAAATTAAATGCAGTTTAAGTGGTTCACAGGGAATTACAGGGCTGTGGCTGGAAGGATGAATTCCCTGCCTGGCTGTAAGGGTTTCTGGAGAGGATGTACATACAGAAGCTGGACAAGCAGGGGTTTTATCCTCAGTCAGGAATCTGGTAATCAGAGCAGAGTGTTTCACACAAGAGCTGCCAATTCCTGACCACAGTGTATCACAGATGAACAGGAAAATAAAAACCTTTAAAATTCTCATTATTTTTAAATTCAGCTTATTTTAAAAATGTTCATATGGGAGAATGGCAAGCAATCCTCACCACTGCAGACAGCAGAGCAAAAACAAGGAGAGCCAGGTGCTCCAAATAAGAAAATGTCAGGAAGGCTCTACATCTCCGCTGAGCAGCCTGAGCTATAAATTTTGGCAATGCCACCACTGTGACCTGGAGCCTGGGGGAAGAGAATAGTATAAAAATGATAAATCACAGCCAGAGTTCCAGATCTTAATCAGACAAAGAAAGCTGGTTCCATTATCAGACAGATTTATATAATCGCTTACTAATAATGCTGTCTTCTTCCTCCGCTTTCTTCTAGTAAGACCCCAGATAACAATCCTGAGGTCACATCCATCCTGGTGTTGGAAGGCACCAGTGCTTTCCCAGCCTGGCATTCTGTGTCCTGCAGGCAGTGTTTCCTTGCATTAATACCTGCTTGAGCTGGAGCACCTCTCAGGGACGTGGTGGCTCTGAGTGCTGGGTGAGCACAGGGCGCTTTCCTAACAATTATTTTTGTTGTATTCCTCATTGCAGTGTCTCCAGCTGCCAGCCACTGCTCTCACTGTGCATCCATTTATTCAGCTCCAGAGATTTCCATGGTCAGATCACTGAGGTCTTCTTTCCCCTTACTCTCCCAACAAGCTCAAGAGGCTCTTCCCTCACTTTTTGGTACAAAGGCTTTTGGATTTTTTTTTGCTCCTCTCTTCTTTTTGAATCCTCTCCAACATTTCACACTTTTTCTCGAAGTGGAGGTGCCAGGCTTCATGGCAGCTTTCCAGGAATGTTTTCTTTGGTACCACCACAGTGGCATCACAGCTGTGTCCCAGGAGTTTTGGGGGAGTCTGATCCCTCTGCTGCCTTGGTGCTTTCCCTACTCGCAGCTCCTCAGTTTTTGCATCTTCTGAATATTTGTCAGGGGTCCTTGTCTTCAATTAAACACTGTGATTGTGGTAGTGCCAGAAAGTCACTCTTGTGGTAGTCCTGGGAAATTGTAGTTGCTTGATAATGATTTCTTTTTGCAGCTGCAGGTTCAAATTTGTCTTTTAGTTGTGTGTTGGTGTCATTCTGTTTCATTCTGTTATCAGAGAAAATATATTCATTTACTAGTAGCCTTTGCCATATTTCTAAAATATCATCCAAGGATTTATGCTGTAATATAAATTAATAATATTATCCAGACAAATATTTTGAATAGTTTAAGAATATTATGTGACCATAACTACCTTTGCCAGATAAATTAAAACTAAAAAAAGCTATTTACTTTGATAGGGACCTATTATCTCTACATGCATATTAATTAGCATTAACTCCAAATGCATTAATTTCTAAGGAAGAAAACCTTGTTAAGGAAATAACATTAATATAATCTGCCTGCTCTGGCAGCGATTCAATTTGATTTTACCTGGCTGCTCCCTCTGCCTCATCTCAGATTCCAAAACAAGGCTGGGGCTCCTTCAGTCCCCTGAAACCGCCACTTACAAATCCACAGTCACAGGTCAGGGGATGTCTTCTTCAGCTGCTGTAAAACCCTTGCATGCCAATTTTTTTGATAAGTTAATATAAAAAAATAGTCTGACTTTCCTAGCTGAAATAAAATTCCCCTCTGTGTTATTTTGAGATTAGGTCACTGTTGAGTGTGCTTGTGCTGACATTTTCCCCCAAATGTTTTGCAGAAGAATCTGTTTGAGCACTTCTTACTTTTGTACCTTATTTTTGACGATTAGTCATAGTATCATAATTCAGATAATTTTTGTTCCTACTGAGCTTGAGTTTTTCTTGTGTCATTATTTTCCTCTGGCAAATGTCTGTAATTTATAGCTTGAAATTAACATTTATGGCTCTTAGCTTCCCTCTTTTCTGTTCTATTTATATCAGCTCCCACTTCCTCTCTAAGTGACACTGTTTTATATGTTTTTCTCTTTGTTTGGGTTTTTTTTTTTTCACTTTTTACTTTTGTGGCAACTTACTTTCTCAGCTACAGAATAGAGTGCTGTAAACATCTAGTGAAATGTTAACTGATCCCAAGTATCATTCCTATACTTCAATTTAATTTGCCCTTTTCCACTGAATGCTCTGATAATTGTTTTCAGCTTAGTAAAACCATCCCTTAGAGCACTAAGTGTGTTAACTGGTGGGACTTTTATTCTTATTACACATAATGAGCATAATGAATGTGATTTCACGAGGACTGGGTGTCATCAGCAAACTGCTGTAATCCAGGTCATTGCAGTGTGTGAATCCCAGCTGAAATTACATTTTCCCAAACCCCTGTATTCCTTTCTAATTCCATCTGAGAATCCTCTGGTTGCACTTTTTTTTTTGCTGCTGAGGCCGTGTAGTCATTCAGGGTAAGAGCATATGTTTGCAGCAGCTCTGTAGCCACAAAAAGAGAAAGATCAGGGTGTTGGGAGAGGTCTGTGCACCATCCTGATTTTCCCTGGAGGCAGGAAAAGCAGCGTGGGGAAATGTTGTGCCCCTGCGCTGTGAAGCGTGCTGTCCAGACACCTGTACATAACGTGAAGTTAAAGAGGGGAAATAATGGGGGAGCCCAGTTCTGTTGTCATTTCCATTTGGATCATCCTCATCATCACATTTCAGGGTGACAGGTACAGAAATAATGTGTGAAAGTCTCCTTCCATGGTGCACTCTGAAGGGCTGCACCTGCGTTTGAGCAGAGGCGTGAGAGGAGGATTGGAGCTGTCTGTGGGTACGAGGGGACGCCTGCATCTGTGGAAAATTAATTTATGCCTTAGTGCCAAATACATTGGAGTGGACTGGGGAAGTCTCTTGGGAAGATGCAGAGTCTTTCTGCTATGATATTTTCTGGTAATTAAACAGTTCTCTATTTTATAATAGTTAGTGAAAATGAGAGTGCTCGGAAGGGTTATTTCTGTCTGTTACTATTAGATTCTCCAGATTTGCTGACCCTGAATAATTAAATGTTTTTGATCACTCTGTTTATATTACCTAGAACTGAAGTAATTCTGATCCTTCAGCAAACTTGAAGCACAGCATGGAACATACTGAAAGGCGCCAAAAGATGAAACATTTCAGTTTTGTGGTTCACATCTGTCTGTCCTGGGACCAGGAGACCATTATAATACACTTAGAGCATTTAAAAGCTCCTCAAGGTTGAAAGCCCTGATTAGGGCAGTATCTGTTCACGTGTGGGAGTCCTGCCTGTGCCAAACCTGGGAGCAGGGAGCCCTTGGGTCCCTTTTCCATGGGAAAAGATGTTAATGACGTTGGGAAGTGGGGGGAAAAAAGAAGGGGAAAATGTAATCAAGGAGACCCTGACACTGAAGTGAAAATAGCAGTGTACACATCCATCAGTTTGTACTGTTTTTACAGAGAGTATAAAATATTTAAACTGAAGCCATTAATCATCCTGTTCCTCTGTTCTAATCCATGGGAACCACAGGAGGTCACCAAATATGCATTTAATATAAAAGAATGAAAAATATTGGAGGGAAAAGTAGTTTAATCTAAGAGCTAGAAATGCTAAGAGCAGAAAAAAACCCTCAAACAGAAATTTTGCTAAAAATTCAAATATTATTTTTACAACGTTCTGTTGGAAAATCATTACATTTTGGGCAGAAATTCAAAATGCATTTAGAATTAGTTAAAAAAATACCAGAGATGGAAATTAGTTTTACTTCTTGACATTTTTTTAAGATACTGCTGGATAGGAGCATTCTCTATTTTGTTTATTTTGATAAAATCCCAATATTTCTCATGGAAAACAGATGCTTCTTGCAGAAGCCATTGCCAGCTTCACATTCCAGGTTTCCATCCATCAGGTAATTTTGATGGATGTTTTAAACCCCTCACAGCACTGTGTTTTGTGCCTTGGGCTGATATTGCCCCCCCAATTTCAATACCTAAAGGTGAGAGAGGGATGGGGGTGCCTTTCCCTGGGTGTCAGTGTGGAAAGGAAATCCAAGGGCTGGGGCTAAGCTGCATCCCTGTGATTTATCCAATATTGTTTGAGTTTCCTGGAGTAAGCCTGGCTATTTATTTATTTATTTATTTTATTTATTTATTTATTTATTTATTTATTTATTTATTTATTTATTTATTTATTTATTTATTTATTTATTTGCTGCTTCAAAGGTGTGCAGAGCTGGTGCTGCTGGGAGGGGATACCTTGGTGCAGGAAGGCAAGGGGTGGCTGAAGGAGACTTTTACTGCCCTGCCAAGGGCTGGAAGGTGGAAATATTTCCATTATGTTCCCAGGTATCCCCTGCCTGCTGTAAGAGCTCAAAGAGCTCTGCTGTGCCTTGTGCTGCCTGGGAATGCAGGAGGGACAGGGCAGAACCCTGGGCTTCCAAAACCTGCATTCAGCCTTGGCACAATACAGCCACTGTGGAAGAAGACATTAGGAACAAAAAATAAAGCTTGAAGCTTCAAGAGCAGGCTGCCAGAATTATTAAGAAAAACATCAAAATGATGCCATTAAAAACAGATGGGGATTCTATAAAGTATTGAAAAGAAAATGTTTAATTATGAGCCTTATGCAAAACCCATCAAAGTTGGATTAATATTATAGTGCTGTTGCTGTAGAGGGTTTAAGTAGTCCGTGGTGGAACATTAATCTTTCACTCCTTTAAAAATAATGTTTTCCTTTTGTTGATGACAAATTCCATCTCTTCACTGTTGAAATCATATATCCAGATTAATAGCATCTAGCATAATGAAATCAAAAGGCACAGGTAATATGGATTAGTTTAGAAAACAACAACAACAAGGGAAAAAAAAAGCCCCAAGAGGGGGAAAAAGCTTCACTGGATGAGTGCTTTTGTCAACATCACTGTATTTTTTCCTGTTGTTAGAAGATAATGGGATGGTCTCTGTTCATAGGGATCCTTGTCTGTCTGGATATTGTGTCATGTACCTCTGAGGTACATATAGATGTACATCTGAACTGTTTCTAGTAGGATGCTCCAGGATTTTTTGGGGTAAGGGAGCCATGTCTGTCTCAAGTCTTTGGCAGATTGCCCATGGCTGCACAATCTGAACACCTCTGGCAAGAACTGCTGCCACGAGCTTGCCCAACTCAGCTGGCTGGGAAAGCTAGAAAGAGGTTTTGGGATTTTATTTAGTAAATGTATCTGAAGTGTGGCATTGCTGGTGTAAGGAGGGTTTTTTGGAGAATGTAGGGCTGCTTTTCCCAGCTCCCCTTGGCATGGCATTGCTCTGTCCCTTCTGCCTGGGGGGGTTTTGGTGGATGTTGTGCCCACACAGACCCATCACTCCCTGGCATTCCCTTTTCCTGCCAGGATCTTTGCTGCCTCCCTGCATGAAGAGATTTGCACCCCAGTCAGAAGTTTTTGATTTTTCCTTCTTCGTCAATTAATTTGGTCATTAGAGAAGATGGCAAATATTTTTTTTTGTGTGTGTCATGATGCTTTTGAATTTCTGGAAGTGTCCAAGGCAAGACTGAAAGGCCACTCAAGCAATTTGATCTGATGAGTGGCACCCCTGGCCATATCAGGGGGATGGAACTAAGCGATCTCTAAGGTCCATTCCAACCCAAACCATTCTGTGGTTCTATGATTTCTTTCCCTGGTGGAGTTGGGCAAGGTGTGAACTGCAGCTTTGGGTGGGAGAAAACTCCAAAATGAAGCTTTTCCCTCCAGCCTCTGTCATCCTGGTGTCTGGGCTTGGGCTTTTGTATAAATAAGTCAAGGATGCTCTGTTTTGTCTCCATGCCTGTTCTCTCTTTTGGCCTGGGCTGTAGTGCTGGCTGCATCAATCCATGTGCTGGGATCCACTGCCCTGGCCCTCCATCATGTGTCTTTCCAACATTTGCAGCCAACTCTTTGTGCACAAAGTTCTACCTGTGCTGCTTAAAACTCAATTGCTTTATCAGTGAACTACAGGGTCAAAAACCTGTTGCTGTATTCACTTAATACTACAGGAACAATTTTTCTTCTTCCCTTCCACCCCTTCAAAAAAATTTTTTTTAATAATCTGTGTTTTATTGAATCACCAGGTACACCAAAAGCAGGCTCTTATTTTAGCAAAAATATCAACACTGACTGCCAAGGTAGATTTAAAGTGTTCATTACAAAATATTTTGTCCTGGGCTTTAAGAATAATGCGCTTTCAGTACAAAGAAATGGTTATTTCAAACATTGGACTTTTTTTTTTTCTTTTAGTTATTTACAATAGGTTTCAAGATTTAGAATTACCATGAAAGATTTACTTATATTGCAGTTCATGTAAAATTTAAAATCAATAAAGTAAATAAATTTAGCTTGTCTGCCTGAATCGATTTCCCCCTGTGCTAACGCAGCCCTGTAATGCTGCACTTCCTTATCTCCCATGTCATCCTCCAGTGATAGTCTCGGGCTTGAATGGTGCTGTGTTATCATGTCCTCTGCAACATAGTGTTCCTCTGAGCCTCCTGCCACTTCAGTATTTCAAACCTGGCTTTGGAGCCTCTCCTCCCTCTGGATGGGGAGCTGGGAGCCAGGACCCAGCTTACCTCCCCTTGGAGCTCCCCTGTGCTCTCCCAGCTGGTGATGGAGAAAGGGAATATTGCTGCCAAAACAGGGGCAGGTGTCTGGGCTTGGACACAGGCAGGATATGCATGGAAAAGGGCTGAAAGGCTCTTTGGCAGGGCAGCCCCACTGGAGAGAGAAAAAGGATTGCTCCTTGTTTTTCCCACTTTTTTTTTTTTTTTTAAAAGGTTGCCAGTAGTTTGGAAGAAACAGAGCTTCCTTTTTAGTTGTTTATGATGATTATGATCATTGATTTTATTTTTTTTAATCGTAGGATTTTAATGATGATGAAAAGCAAATGTGTTCATCTGCCCTTTGCATTGGTATTTTTCTCAGTCTGAGATGGGGCAATTGCAGTGTGCACAGAAAGAGGAGACATCTCCAGTGATGGATTTTCCTTGGGTTTCCCCTCTTTTTTATACAGATGCCTCGGTCAGTTGTCAAAACTGACACACCTGTGGGGGATGCCCTGGCATGGCTGAAATGCCAGGATGAGGGAAAGCACTTGGTCAGGAATGCAGTAGCCAGTTCCAGGTTTTACCCTTGGCAGTCTCATCAGTGTTCCCTATGGAATCACAAATGATAACATAAACCATGCACCTACCATGCAGTGCTGTCGAGTGTGCTCAGCAGACACAGCTGCCCCATTCATAGGATTTGCAGCAATAATAATCTAAAACTGATGAACTTTAAAAATATTGGATTTACTTATTAAAAAAGGAAACATATAAATACAAGCGCTTTGATTCTGGGTCTGGAAAAAGGGTAACTTTTTATAGCCACACAAACACTGTTCTTTTAAGGCACTACTCTGGTTTCATGTGTAGTGAAATGTTCCTTTTTTATTACTTGTGAAAGAAAAGAAAATATCAACCCCGTCTGTCAGTGCTGCTGTTGAGTTTAAGATGGAGCACCCTTCCGGAAGCTGTGAGAGAGATGTCTATAAAATGTTAGACTGGCTTTAAAGAAAAACAAAAAGGGAGAACAGAAAGCAGAAAGAGAGAGGGCATAATGATATAATAATAATAAAAAAGAGGAACAGATCTCTTTCTGGTTTAAGTTGGGATAAATTCAAGTGGAACCAGTGATGTGCTGTATTTATACCAGTGCAGCAGCACGAGGTTTGTGTATGTCCGAAACTCGGGAGTTTGAGCAAATAAATACAAGCTATGTAATCAGTTTTATTTGTTTTCTGAGTCATGTCTGGTGCATGGAGGCAAAGAGGCTCCAGTTGGAGGAGTGGATTGGAGGAGTGGAGTTGTCCTTCCGGCTGGAGCTGATGGTGAGCTTGGAGCATTATTCCATAGGAAGCCCAGGATCGCTGTTTCGGCTCGTAGCTACCAGCAGCTTTGCAGGTGATTTGGAGCATGATGTGGTTCTAGCCCAAATACAATTCTTACACCGTCCTGGCCAGCCTTGTAGAAAACAGGACGTGCTGGATTGGGTATGTGCATTAATGACTGTGTTTCCCAGAGATGCAGAGCTGTACAACTCCTGAGGCTGTTTCTCACTAGAAAACTTGGCTGAGATGCGGGGAATTGGGCTAATTAAGAAGATGTTAAACACAGCTCTGCAGTAACAGCAGCTGACTGGCACGCTGTCTGGAACAGGAGGCTCACTGAGCCTGACTGTCACGAAGCTGAGAAAGGAAGAGCCTGTCATTTTATTAACTGCAGAATCGTCTTTGATTGCATTAGCAAGGCTCTCCCGCAGCAACCAAGCCTAATTTTCCGGGGAAGGCAGAGTGGGTGCCCGCAGGGGAACGCTCTGCTCCGAAGGTCAGCCCAGGCTTTCATTTCTTCCCCCTGCTTTTTGATAAAGAGCTCTATGTTGTCAGAAAGGAGCAGTGGTGGTTGCCCTCCTAAGTACCTACGGCTAGGCTTGAACAAGTGCTTAGTCTGGGAACTGCGGAGCGTCAAGTCAAGAGACTCCTGTCCTGTTCTGCTCTGCTGGGAGCCAGCGCTTCTCCTGGCGCCGAGATAAGGGCAACAAAAGGCCTGTGGTCACCCATTCAGAAAGGGCTCAGAAATGCCAGCCCAGACTTTTGAGATCTTTTCCCTTTCTAATTTGCCTATTTAGTAAATAGGTAAAAAAATTAATCCCGTACAGTGCCACTTTTAATTCTATTATCTGCTGTTTTTTCACTGGGGACATAAGCTGTGTCCCTGCACGGGGAGACTGAGGTTTAATTCTGCGCCCAAGAAGTGGCAATGCTCTGCTGCTCTGCAGGAAAAACTCTGTCCATGCAAAGCAGAAACACTCAGGACCAGCCAGGAATATTTCTGAGTGTATGTAATCAGTGCAGACCTCGCAGACTTTATTTAAACCTTCAACTTTTCTACACTTAGATTGTCAAACATTTTAAGCCTATCCACCAAGTCATCACTTCCACTCCACATGTTTAGATTTGCAGAATTTGATTTCAAATAATATTTTTAAATAGAATTTTTTTTTCAAGTACTGCAAGCACCCTGTCCTCCCTGTTTATCCTGAAGATGCTGAGCTGGTTCCTTGGTCCTCATTGAGGTGCCTGAACTCAGCCATTGATACAACTTCTGTCTGTTGTCTTAGAGTTCATGGGCATAATAGCAGAGAAATATGAAGCTGGGACAGTATTTATTGACTAATACCATGGGGTTAATCCAGTATTTCCTGTGATAGGGGTGATATGATAACAGACTGTGGTTTTTATTTTAATGGGTGATCCTGTGTGATTTGGGGTGCATTAATTAGGATGTGAAAATAGCTGAAAACTTAGGGGTGGGTTAGGCTGACAAGCTCTTATGTTATTAACTTTGCCATATCAAGTATTTATATTGCTCCAGCTGCCTGACTCTTGTATATACCTCTCCACCTTGAGTTGTAGGTAAGATTAAATTTGTATCTCAGGTCACCTTTCTCAAGATAAAGTAAAAAGATACTGGAGGAGGGACATGGTATTACATGGGCACCTTGGTTTACAGACATGCCTGGGTTTCCTTGTTCTCATATGCACAAACCCAGCTGTGGATGGCAAACTCTTCCCAGTGTTTTGACTTCTGCATCTTACCACACTGAACTAAGAAGCTGCTGTGAACAAAGTGCTTGTGCAAACCATGGAAATGTAAGGTAGGATCTTAGCCCTGATTAGTTTAATGGTGTTTCTAGAAAGCTAGAAAGCTAACCACAAAAAAAAAAAAAAAAAAAAAAATCCCCTTCAGGCACCAAAGAGAGCACAAAAGTCCAAATCCATAATGCAAGGAAAATAGGAGAGGGTAGAGCAGGGGGACATATGGATTTGGGACAAACCTGGCTTGACCCCACTCAGTCCTTGATTTCCCTGAGGCTGAAGGGGATGTGAAGGCTGTCCCCATCCCTGCCATGTGCTCCAGGAAACAGGATGGAGGGTCCCAGTGATGTCTTAGCATGGGAAAAATGACAAGATTTATTTGCTGTGCTGCGGTTTCGGCTCCTACAACACAAAGTTTGAAATGCAAATAGACTTAGAAGGTTTTTTAAAAGTTATTATTTCAGTAATTTTATTGGCCAGCTCCAGCTGCTGCCATTTCAGGTCGATGATGGCTGTTTTCTGTCCTCTCACACAAGTCCTGTGTGATCCCAGGTACGAGTGCATCCTTCAGCCCCACCGAGCCCCTCTTGGCCCAAGGGGACGGAGCTCAGTATTTTGGTGGTTTCTCTGCGCTATCTCCAAAATCAGCCCCGCGCCTCCTCCTCCTCCTCGTTTATCAGCCAGAGCACACAGATAACATCCTCGTGACGTGGCCCTGACCTTTGTCAACCTTTGTTAAGGCTCCATCTGAAGTCCGGCCGAGTGTTTGTAAACAGGATGTAATTAAGGCTGGGAACTGACAGCGCCTGATGGGAGGACAATGCGGAGCTGGCGGGACCCGGGCTGTCAGATGTCCGCCCGCATTGTGCTGCCGGTGCCGTCGTGGTAATTGGTGTCCTCTGGCCGAAGGAAGTGCACTCAACTCGGATTAATCTGCCGCGGTGCGGGGGCCATCCCTGCGAGCGCGAGTGTTTCCTCCGATAAACCCGAGCGGGGCGGGGGCGGCGGCCGGAGCTGCGAAAGCCCAGACCGCGCTGACAGGTGCCCTCCGAAAACTGGGAACAGGAAAGGTGTGGGGCGACAAAAGCTGGCAAGGACACGGCGTCTTCGCAGCTCGCCTTATCGGCCGGGCGAGCGGGGCAGGGTGAGGGCTTATCGCGGCTCGGGGCGGCCGGAGCGAGCGCAGGACCAGCCGCAGGAAGGGATGCGGATAACGCCGCATCCCTGCGGGCACGGCGGGATGGGGCTGCGGAGCGCCCCTGGCAGGGCTGCAGCAGCAGCTTTAGTGCCACGTTCTGTCCAGGACAAAGTTTAAAAACCATATATATCTATAAACATATCTATATACATCTATATAAACATATATAATATATCAATATATCTATATATATACATAAACATATCTATATAACATGTACATATATCTCTATATATACATACACGCATATACATACATACAAATAAATATAAAGTGTATGTATGTACGTACATCAACACATATACACATGAAAATGAAAACTCATAATTGAAGGAAAAATGATTTTCTGCGTTTTTGGCTTGTTGGTTTATTATTTGGTTTATGGTATTCCTTTATTTTTAATATCCCAATCAGGTTTTACAGCTCATTTTGAACTTGTCTATAAGTGAGGGTAGGAGTGGCTGAATGTAAGGCTGATGCAAAGTATCCCATTTTGTTTGTCTGCTGCTTGTTCAGGGACTAGGAAGAAGCTTGGCTTGAAAATTTGTTTTTCATCACCTAACATAAGCAAGTGTGTTTCAAAATCTATCCCTTTAATTTTTCATATTTACAGACTGGCAGATGTCTGTCCATGGTAAGCTAAAGGCAGATAAATATTCATGCATGTGCATTATAACAATACAGCATTCTCACATTTTTTGGCATATATGTGTCTAAAAATATGTTTTTTCCTTGCAACTTTAAGATTGCATCATCAGCTGATTGTACTGATTGCACTAATCCTTTCAGGTTTATTCAATTACTATTTAATGCAACACACTGCATTCCATATTCTTTAGGAATTTCCAAATCACCATCTTAATATGAAAAATAAAAAGGTGTCCATGAATCAGTGAATAAATGAGAAGGTGTATGACAAGATCAGTTTTAAATATAAGGAGTAGATCCTTTGAAAATTGGTATAACACCCTGGCAGTTTCCCAGGGTAGCATCCTACACAGCATCCAAGCACAGAGTAAGCATCAAATATTTTCAACCCTGTAATTTAGGGCTGGAGGAGCCAGATCACACTCCTTTGAAATCAATAGTCAAATTCTCGCTCTACTTGGCCCTAAGGAAAGGTGAGAGTTAGGAGGGGCATTCCCCACATCCCAACCCAAGAGCTCTGCTGTGTCAGAAGGAAGAGGAAAAGGTGGCTGATGTGTTGGGGGCGGCTGTACATCCAAATGGTGGTGACTTATAGGGGAACTAGGAGAAAAAAGGGCTCTGGTAACTTTCTTACGTCTGCTCAAGAAGGAAGCCTTTAAAAAAGAAATACTAAACAAAAATCCACCTGTTTCCAGGGAAGAGGAGTGATTCCCAGTAGCCAAAAAGAGGCTAGAAAAAGTTTTATATATATATATATATATATATATATATATATATATATATATATGCACACATATATTTCTTTGTAAGAAGAAAAATGATTTTTTTTTTCCTCAATATGAAAAGGAAAACAGAAAAATATTCTTTGGCAGCTTTGAGTTTACTCAGCTCAGAAATATGCCTCAAAGTTCAACCCAAAGTTGACCAATCCTCCAAAGCTGCTTATAGCTGCAGATAATGACATTTATTTCCAGTTGTTAATGGGAGTAAAGTAGAAAAGCACAGTAATGCTTGGAGCCTGTTGAATGGAAATGCCTGTTTTCCTATATTAGATTGTGCAGGGCTGTCAGACATCCACATCCCAGTGCTGGGAAGAGGGGCAGGGATTGTGGTGAGGGTTTGCCAGCTCTGGTTTTATGTACATGTGTTCCACAGAGCGCAAGGCGAAGCTGAGCCCTTCACTCAGCAGCAGCAAATAAATACAAGGAGGCAAAGGGCTGAGTACAGCACCTTGGGGAGCAGAGCAGGGCAGGAGAGGAGGATGGACAGAAGCTGCTGAGAGATGCAAATGGGCTCATGGCTAAAGAGAGATGAGGCAAACCAGGGCAAAACGGTTCCACTTAACCTACCTAACCTGCTTAACTAAATAAACCCTTCCTGTGACATGCAGCGGGGTTTCCCTCAAAGGCCACAGTCATTAGATGAAAGAGTTAAAGACAGAACACTCTGAAAGAATTAACTTCGGTGTTTAAATGTGTTCTTGGCATGTAAATACACCCGCCAAAGGAAAAGGAACAAAATACCCAATGCAGTGAATATAAGGTGGTTTATTTTTTGGTTGGGAAGGGTGGGTTAAGTTAGGGCTGTGGTGGGTTTTTTTTTTTTTTTTCTTTGGTAGGTAAATCATTTTCTTTTTAAATGAAATTCTGTTTGACTGCATGAAATATGAACAGTAATTAAATGCACAGTCTGTGGGCCTTCCATACTTTAAAGCTCTTTCTTAAAAAAAAAAAACCAACACAACTGCTCACCTCAGACAGGCCAATTACCCAAGAATGATGGAGTCAAGAGGAAAGTAGCTAAATTTCTTTACTTGAATGATCACAACCACAAGCCAGTGATTAGTCCCTGCAGCACCAGCAGGGATGTGGTGGGGACACTCACATTGGAAGACTTCAAATAGTCATTTCCTTGGTTAAAATAAAATCTGACTGCACTAAATAGACAGTTTTTAATCTCAATTGGACATCTGAAGATTTCTCAAGCTGTTGTTGGCTGCGGCAGAAACAAATTTTTCTGCTTTGTTGATTAAACCAGTGGTCTCCACCATTGCTTATCGGCCTGCGACGAGCTGTTCTTTTTAATTAAAAGTGAGCCACCACGAGAGAGCAATTAACAGCTAGTAATTACTGTGCTCTTCAGAACTGCAACATTTTGCCTTTCATTCCAATTATATAATGGACAAGTGGCTTTTTGATCTTCAAATTAGTGAGCTCTTGTACTATTTGTTTTGAGGCAGATTTGGAAGGTTAATGATGGCCTGTGGTGGCACTCTTTCCACTGACTGATGTAAGACAAGAAAAAAAGGGGAAGGAAACAGGAATAGTCTATCAAGAAATGCAAATGCTGCCTTCATGATAATGAACAGGAGAAATGCAGGCAACTTAATATGCAGGTTATTTAATACAAACCAAATAAAACCTCGTTTTGGTGCTAGCCCATGCTATGGAATTCTTTTTTCTTTTTTTTTTTATTATTTAAAAAAAAAGTTTAATTAAGCATTTCAATATAGATTCTTTAGAGAGTGACACATAACATTTAACTGTTTGATACTTAATTGTGTTTGCCTTTGATTGTGGCACCTATAGTTAAATGTTGTACAACATTACTGAGGCATTGAACTGTCCCCTAGGACACGCAAGGCATTGACTTTGTCTAAAATCTTTTAAGTAATAAGTCTTAATATATTTAATGGCCACTGTGCCCTTTGAGTACAAGGAGCCCTTACATCACAAACAGTTGTCTAATTTTAATTAATATTGATTTGCATCTCTTAAATAAAAACTATAATTGTTGCTCTTGCTTGTGGCTCTATAATAATCCTAGAGGATGGACATGGGGAATACGCTGTGTGTATAGGAGTGTGTGTTTAAAGAAAAGATCAATAATGCTGTTATTAGGGCAGGTCTCTGCTCTTTTGATTAGAGCTGCTGCAATCAGCTGAGTGCTGCTATGCTGACTTACACCAGTTGTGGTCTTGGCATCCGATTTTTTAAAATTGTTATTATTACTGGTATTACTTTTTCATGTACAAATACAAATAAGGTTTGTGCTGGTCTCAGCTACCCTGATTGTTTGCAAGAAGTCAACCGCTGTAGTGTTCTGCTGCCTCCTCAAGGGATTAAGAATTTGGCACTTTAGTTTTGCTGTGCATGGCTAGATTATGCATATCTGCACATCTTAACAAAACCACAGACCCCCCCTAAACACACAAATTACAGATGTTCTGGAAAAAAAAGGTGTCTTCAGTGTTATGAATAAAGCATCAATCTCTTTCTATGGATCGCTGAAATAAGAGCTGTGTTTAAATTTCTTCACATCCATTGATTTGCTATTTCCTGGACTAAACACAACCATTAATTACAGAAGTAACAGCAGGTGTGACAGAACAGAGACAAACCTTTTCTTTCGGGCTGTTGAAGCTTTAGTCTTGCAGTTGTTCCTCTAGGACAGAAATGGACTGCTTGGAGTTTTCTTGGAGACAGATCAGGTTTGAGTTACTCAGCAGATGCTGAAAAACAGTGTAAAAATCATGTTCTAAAAAGTGTTTAAAAATGTTTTGCATCATGTTTTCAGATGTCCACCTAAAACCAGAGCTGGAATATGATAATATAACTGGGATTTTAAAAAAGGCTCTGCAACCAGTGTGCTGAGCTGGTTACACAGCTTATGGTCTGCTGGATAACTGCAAGCTGAGCTCTTGAAAATGTACATCGAGAGACTCTTCCCATGCCTTGGCAAACAAAGCTTCCACTGACAAAATTTTGGCCTCTGAAGAGTTCAGGACTGAATCTGCACACTGGGTGTGGGAAAGTTGAAGAGTGGGAAAATAGAGACCAAATTCAAATATTTCAAGCAGGAATAGGGACAATGTACGTGCAGACAATTTTGAAAAAAATCAGGTGCTCTAAAGTTTAAATCTCTTAAGAGGAAACTGTTTTGCTGAATGGGACAAATGTTGACTTTTCAATTACAGGTTTGTTAGGGATCATGGACTGTTTTGGTTCACTGTGTAGAGCAGTACTCCCCAGTGGTTCCAGGTTTGAAGATGAATGTGTGCTCTTTGTCTGAGCCATATGGAACCCCTCACTTGCCATGGGCTGGGATGCCACCAGTGTGGTGTTTGTCTGTATTGCAGGGATGTGGAGGAAGTATCAGGGCTGCATTCTCCATCCTCTCATTCATGCAGTCGTTTGAATGGTCACAGCAGCTCTCCATTGTTTTCTTAATTCACAGCATACTGGGGTTTCTCTGGAGGTGTGAGGGGGAGGCTGGGGTGGCACAGCCTCTCTGAGCCTCTGACATGAACTGGGGTCATGCTGGGGAAAATGGACAGAAAGGAGTAAAGACACAATTTGACATTTTAGGAAGGTAATGTCTGGAGATGTTTAGAGAGCAGGACACAGCTGAGTTGAACGTATTGGAGAAATACAGCAAAAACCTTCTCGATTTTCCTTTTACATCAGCAGGCCAACACATCCCTTGGGTCCAGGCCCAGGGGAGGTGAGGTGTGTGCAGTCCCAGGAACATCCCTAACAAGTAACTTCTCCCATGGGGAGGGTTCCCTCTCTCCTTTCCTAATCATTCTGTATCCATGAACACTGGTAGTGTTAGTTAGTTATTTAGTGATCTCTGGTGACTACTGCTGGTGGTGATTTCTGCACCCAAGACCAAGTACCAGTTTCGTGGTCACTTTGCCCATTATCTGTCCCTGCAGCATGGCCCTGATCTGGTGCAGTTCTGTATTTAGAGAGGGTTCAGGAAAATTGAGGTGTTGAGGTGTTGGGGCTTGGGCTGTACTCAGTGAACTTGAAGGTCTTTTCCAACCAAGTCATTCTGTGTGAATTCTGTGTGAAAATGTTAAAATTGTTAGAATTGGCCAAATCATTGAGATCACTGCTGTGACCTGAGCTTGGGCATTTTTTTAATTCAAAATAAATATGAACTTGACTGTAGTCATTTGCACATAGCCTGCAGGGCAAAGGCCCAAATGTTAAATGCTGACAGGTGCACCCATTGTGCACAGATATATTTACATGCTCTGGGTGCAATGAAACATAAACCAAACCTGAAACTCTGGTGTGTTTTAGGTGTAAAGGAACAAAAGGAATAACAGTTCTAGCAGTGGCAGTGTGCTGCTCCTGACTGTGGTGAAAGGCTCTGAGAATTTCTGAATTATGGTTATTAATGTCAAAACCAGTCGTTTTGTGAAACCAGGCAGTGCTCCCCAGCCCTTGTGTGACACCCCTGGATCCTCAGGGACTCCACCCCAGCTTATCCTGATGGATCTCAGCAGGAGAGGAGGATCCAAGCATTTGCTTCCACTCTTGCAAACTCTTCACCATATATCTATATATCATATATCTACGTCTTGGAACCCGAAAGGGAGCCCTGGCAGCAGCTCCTTAAGCAATCCATCCCCTTGATCTGCACACATGTGGTGACTCCCAGTAATGGGAGTTGCACATGCTGGGTGAAAGGAGGCTGAACCTTTCCTGCATTTTTACTGGTGAAATACTGGAAATGGGATGATGGCAGCCAACTAGATTGTGAGGACTCTTGTCAGAAATACGATTAGGAATTTCTTTCTATGTAGCTCACACAGTAACAGACATGAGCCTTGAGCCAGATGAATAGTGGGTAATATCTAGAGAAGGAAAAGTGTTCTCTGAGATGTTTAAATGAGAATTCCAGAGCAGATGAAAATTGGCCTCTGAGGGAATAACATTTTCTTTTCCTTCATAACTGAGGATAAAAATTCCAAATAGATCATCAGTATGTATATTGAGGGGAGATCACATTCCTGTGATATTGCTAGAAAATTCAGTAGCAATGTATTTTTCATTTTTGATTTTTTTTTCTCTCTGAAAATTTTTTTCTTGGATTTTTGCCATATAATGCAATAAAATGCACCCATGAGATACAGGAGATTTAAAGTCTGTTGGTGTTCATTACATTACACAGAGTAATACAGAATTTAAGGTCCTATATGTTAGTCTGCTTCTGAATCAACACAGGCAAGTACATCCAAGGCAGGAGAAGCAAAACCCTGGATGCCTCTGCTGTAGCTGGAAATATGAGAATTAGTCTTCTGGATGTGTATTTATTTTGGAGTCTCAGAAAAACCCAATAGAAGCAGGGCTGCTTTATGTGAGGCTTGGAGTGAAAGAATGTATCTATTCACCAAAATAAAAGTGTGATCAATTCAACTTTCATCCTTCCTGCCTTGTCCTGTGTTCTGTCACTTCTCCTAGGCAGAGCAGAGCAAGGCTCCATGAGGGGCTTGAAGGGAATTGAAGTATAAATCACTACATTGCTAAAGAAGAAGATAATACAATTTTAAGTCATAATTTGCAATCTGTAGATTTTAGTGAGAAGAGCTCTACTAGAGTTCATCTGGCCCGTTCTCCAGAATTTTGACTGGTTTTGTTTGCCATTGCCAGGCAGCTTTTCTTATGGCCACGTCCTGCTTGGATATGGCAATACTTGGGTTAAACTCAGTGTTTCTCACTCAGTGTTTCAAATGCCACAACAGAGGTATTTGAAAATTTTTTGCAGATATATCTGAAAAATGGCAATGTTGAGGCAACATTTCTTCAAGAATATTATTTTTTTCTGAGCAGAGAAAAAGGAAGTTTCTTCAGACAGTTTTGAAATGTTCAGTCTTTCAAAAAAAATCAAAAAGATATCTTTAAAATGATCTAATATCTATCATTCATTTTGTGATGCACCTTGATTTTTAATAGTTGAATAAAAAAATATTGCAAAAATATTTCCAAAATGTTGGAGTCCTGGCTTTGACATAATTTTTTTTTTGTATTCTTTCTTCACAAATCCAATCCCATATTGGCAAATTATTGTTATTTTTTTAATTGCATTTTTGCTTAAATTGTCTTCAGGTTTCAAACATTCTGCCCACGATCAGGTTCCTCCCTCCCTTTCTGTATTGTGAGTGTCATACAAAGAGACACTGAGATCTTCATGGCTCACACTAGAAAACCTGCAATGGGTTATTTTTTTGGCTGGAGCTCACAGTTATTAAATCCCTCCTGCTTTGCAAATGTCTCTCCTCCAGTGAGCACCATGTGCTAATCTCCTGTTCTTCCAGCCTATGCATCCATGCCTAATGTGGGGAAACAGGCTTAAACCTGTTAAACTCATGTTAAATGCTGGGAGTTGGCTTTTACAGCTGTCCACATCCAAAGGTGGGAGGGCATCCCAAAGCCTTCCCAGCACTGCCAGTGATGCAGAGTGTGACCAGGCACGGAGCATTTTGCATTCAGCTGCACATTCTAAGGTTGGAGCTCTGGCTTTTGAAGTCACCTGCTGGTGCTTCAGCTCCTGCCAGGTTGCTTTAAACAATCACAGAATCATCTGGTGCTTTGGGTTGGAAGGGACCTTAAAGCTGCTCTTATTTCAACCCCCTACCATGGCAGGGACACCTTCCACTATCCCAGGCTGCTCCAAGATCTGTCCAGCCTTGGACACTTCCAGGGATCCAGGAGCAGCCACAGCTTCTCTGGGCACGGTGTGCCAGGGCCTGCCCACCCTCACAAGGGACAATTTCTTCCCAATATCCTGTCTTATCCAGCCCTCTGTCAGTCTGTCTGTGTGTCAGTGTGTCATTTCCTCCTTGTCCTGTCCCTCCATCCCTTGTCCAAAATCCCTCTCCAACTCTCCTGGAGCCCCTTGAGGCATTGGAAGGGGCTCTGAGGTCTCTCTGGATTCTTCACCTCCAGGGTGAACACCTCCAGCCCTCAGCCTTTTCCCAAAGCAGAGGTGCTCCAAATTCCATGTGATCATCTTCAAGGCTTCTTCTGGACTCACTCCAACAGGTCTTTGTCCTTCATATGTCAGGGAACCCAGAGCTGGATGCAGCCCTCCAGGTGGGATCTCATGGGAGCAGAGAGGAGGGGAGACTCACCTCCCTTGACCTGGGACCTTGTGGCCTCCTCAGCTGGGTCCAGGCTGCTGGAAAAGCTCCTCTTTTCTGCCTGTGAGATAAATGCTGTGATAAACAAATTCCCAGCTCTGGGAGCCTTGCCTTTTAGTGGAGTCAGATGCTGTTTCCCCACCCAAAACTTGCCTGTGGAGCTGGCTGGTGAACAGAAGTGATGCCAACTTCTTTGGGGAGTACAGAAACCATGTCAGCTGCAGAAAGTGTTTGTGCTGTGCCACCACAGCCTTGTTTTCTGTAAAGGGCAGCAGAAGCCAAAGGATGCCCTCTGTTTAGAAACCCATGGATTTGGTAGCAATGGGGAATCCTGCTGGATGCCATGTCAGGAGAGTGGAAACCATGCAGTGGACTGTAAATTAATTAAATTTTTTTTGTAATTTTGTGTTTTTTCCAAGTTTCCAAGTTTTTTCCAAGTCCAAGTTTCATCTAGTGCTGTGACTTTTAAAACATGGTTAACTTAGTTACTGTGCTACTTTTCCTTGCTCTCTGTATAATGGAAGATAATGTCCTGGTTGCCCAGCCCCTTTTCCAGCAAATTAAGGATGTTTTGTTTGCATGCTGGTCACTTTAATTTACATTATTCTAGAAATATAATGCACATTCCTGGGAAAATACTCTTTTTCCAATAGAGGGAGTGTTAGTGCCAAGCAATGCCCTTCTTTCTCACTCTCTTTGCATCTTGTAAACCTACCAATAAGCAAATAAAGAGTGTCTTGTGGCTCAGTGCTGTTTGGGCTGAGTTTGCTCCCCACTCTGCACCAGCCAACTGACTTCTCTGAGCCGTGACACTCACACAAAAAAGATCAATCTATTCATAACAGCAGAGTGAAGGGAAAGTAGGTCCTCCCAGAAACCTGCCTCTGGATGGTAGGGCTGAGTCCTCATCTCTGTCACCCTTTGCATTCGTTTGCCTAATCTCCTGCGGACAAAAAAGTCATGTTGGCATCCAGAAGTTCTTTAAAGGGAAAAAAAAAAAAAGAATGCAAAAAAATAAAGAAGGGAATTCAACCCTCTAATCCCTGTCACCTTCCCCTGGGGTGGGGAGGAGTCGAGCAGCCCCGGCTCTCAGAACAAAACTGATCTAAGCCCTTTGCACAGCAGACAAAGCCTGGGAAGGGGATGCCCGTCTGGGAGCAGCAGCTGGGCTGTGAGCCCTGAGAGCCCTCTGCCCCGGGTCCTGTTGGATCCCTGTGCCACCCAGCCCCTCTCTGGGGAGGTGGGATGCACTGGGACATCCCCAGCCCCTCTCTGGGGAGGTGGGATGCACTGGGACATCCCCAGCCACTCCCTGGGGAGGTGGGATGCACTGGGACATCCCCAGCCCCTCTCTGGGGAGGTGGGATGCACTGGGACATCCCCAGCCCCTCTCTGGGGAGGTGGGATGCACTGGGACATCCCCAGCCCCTCTCTGGGGAGGTGGGATGCACTGGGACATCCCCAGCCCCTCCCTGGGGAGGTGGGATGCACTGGGACGTCCCCAGCCACTCCCTGGGGAGGTGGGATGCACTGGGACATCCTCAGCCCCTCTCTGGGGAGGTGGGATGCACTGGGACATCCCCAGCCACTCCCTGGGGAGGTGGGATGCACTGGGACATCCTCAGCTTTCCTTAGACAAACCACCCCCTGCCCCTGGGCACTTGAAAGAGAAGGGGATGCTCCAAGGTGGGATGTGGGGTAGCAAGCTGGCATCCAGCAGGTATTTGGGATGGGGTGGTGAATGCACTGAGTTCACAGAGCTCCTGGTGGTGGGGAGGGTCTCCCATCCCAAGAACATTCCTTAGCTTTGCCTCCGCTGTGCTAGCTGAGCAGGTTTGGTGCCCGTTTGAGTCGGTGGGGCCAAATCCTGCTCTGGACTCAAGGACCCTGGATCTGCACTCCTGCTGGAAGTGAGACCAGGGTCTGATCCGACCTGGGCTTAATCTCTAGCAGCTGCTCTGGCTGGGAGCTTACCTTCTGAGCAGGACAGCAGCCACTGATTAAAACCTGAGTCAAGGGGGCAATGACCCCCAATTTACTGCCTGCCCTTCGGCAGTCAAGGGGGTTTAGAATTCAACCCCCCAAGCTCTGAAAAGGCTGTGGGAATGCAGGAGACTCTGGAGAAGTCCCTGGAGAAGCCAGGAGCACCAGAGCAGTGTGGAGAGGCAGAGGAGGGTGAGCAGAGCAGTTTGAGAGCTGGGCTGCATCTGCCCAGGCAAAACAAAGGCTGCAAATCCAGCGTGAATCATGGGAACGGAATTAACTTAAAATTATCCTTTCAAGGTGAAATATTAGTGGTTGCAACTGTTTGTTTTTGTCACACAGGTGTGTGCCGCTGTGATTTTTAGGAATCTTTTCCTGGTAATTTAGCTTCAGGGTATTTGTCATGTGCCGTGATGTCTTTAATGGGGAGACATAATAGTGTGTGCTGAGGGACCTGTGGGTTCAACACTGCAGCAGACAGCACGTATTTAAAATGTAAAAGGCAGATTTATAATTTTTCCAGTGGCACAGAATGATAAAAGCCAATGACCAAAAAGTATGGAAAATTAATTTGGATCAAAAGGAAGCATCCTTCTGTCAGTCTCACATCTGCTGTTCTGGGATTTCTGCATAAATCTATATGTTTTGGTTCTATTTAGTGCTGTGGGTACTTTGATTAATTTAGCTACATGTTACTGTCATGTTGGGCACATTCATCTTCTGTCTTGAAACATGTACTCCTCAGCCTCTCTATCATTCCACCCCTTCAGGCCTTATTTTCATCACATTTAAGAGAACTCTCCCCTGCCTGTCTTTATCTTGTTAGGCTTTCAGCAGCTTAAGTTGAATCTTCATTCTTTCACTCTTGCTGTCAAACCTCCTTTAGCAAGTTATCTCATTTTCCTATTCATAACATCTAGCCCATTATATTTAATACTCAGACACAATTGCATCTGAACATTATGTAGGACTTGCCAGCACAAATACTTGTAAATGAAATCAGACCACCCCTGGAAGGAGCAGTGGTGGCTCTGCCTTGCCAGTGTGTTTTAAATTGAAAAATGCCCAGGACTAAATCCAGTCCTGGAGTAAGTGAAGTCAGTAGAGCTTCATCTGCCGAGCTGAGATGGATTTGACCCTCCAGTAGTGAAAGCTGGAAGGTTAATAATGATCACATAATCTGATATGAAGCAGAAATTAGTGTCAGAACTGTCTCAGTGGGGGTGTGTACATCTAAAGATGACAAAGCCCTTCACAAGGATGGGTAAATTATAATGTTCATACTGCAGCTGGAAAACCAAGGCAGGGAAGTGGAGGGAATTCTGAAATTTCAATAAGCTGTTAGTGTTGAGGGCAGATTTTTGCAGGAGAGGATCCAAATCTCCTTTTGTGGAGGGAGTCTCTGGGTCCTCAGTGACAAAATTGGAGTCTCATCCCCATGGACAGGACAGTTTGGGTTTTCTCCCTCTGCTTTTTGAACTGATGAAATGGTGCTACAGAGGGGCCTTGGAAAAAGATAGGGGGGTGAAAAGAGAAAGAGGATGACTACTGGGCTAAGCTTTTTGGCAAAGTTCTGTTGCCCTTGCCCCTTTGCAGAGGTTGCAGCAGTGGGGAGCAGCAGCTGCAGAGGCACTGCTGGCCATCCCAGGGGCTCCTGCTCAAGTTTTGAGGTGGATGCCAACATTTCTGCCTGCTGCAAGAGCTGGGTCGGTGTGTGAAAGACAATCCATGAATTAGTTCCTTCTGGTAGCGCTGGACAGAACTCAGTGACCCAGGAAATGTTTTCCTCCCCTTTACTCCTATAACTGCCTTCCTTTGCTGGCAAGCTGACCTTTTTAAATGCTTCATCCTTTCCCTCCCAAATGTGGAATTTCCTCCCAAAAAAAATCATTCTGGCTCAAGCCCCAAGGCTGGTCAGACTCAGCACAGGCTAGAAATGGGTTTTGATACAGGACAGCATCATGCTTTTGGCAGAGTGTCCTGGCCTGGGAGAGCAGCAGTGGAGAATTGCTCAGGGCAGGGGCTGGGGGATCCCTGCTCCTCCCTGGGGCTGGCCTCACACTCCTCCAGCACCTCCAAAAGGGGTCCAAATGTTTTCTCTGTGCATTGCTCTATTTTTAGGAGGAGGAAAAGCTATTTTAAGCTACACTGAAATGTTTTTATGGCTCTTTCTGAGCCTTCTGTAGCTAGCTGGTCTCATGGTAATTAAGGCATTTGGCCTTACAAGTGGAAGGATTATGAAAACAGTTTCAGTGATTTCTAGAAGTGCTCCAACATATTCCCAAAATAGGATTTTTTGTATGTGTGTTTGCGTTTGCTTCAGTGCTTTGGTTTTTTACCAGTGAATGATGGTAAGTGAAAGCACAGTGTCTGCCGCTTTCACTGGGGTGCTCTGACCCAGCCCTTGAGCATGGAGAGCACTGTAGAGCATTTCCTAGGCATTAATATGCGCCACTTACATGGGAGTGCATTATTTTTATTAACTGGAGCAATTAAAATACCTTTGCTTAGCTTCTTCTTATCCTTACTGCTGGCAAAAGCCGCTGGAAGATTTATATGGGAATTTTTCCTGCATAGAGGTAGGGAAAGAGCCCAGATTTGGGGCTCAGGGACAATCCACTGCCTGTGGGATCGTGGCACTGAAATCACATGGAGCCAGCTCCAAACTTTTTAAAGGGATGATTAATGTTTTACCTCTGCTCTTCCCGCTAGAACCAAGTCAGCCGAACCAAAATAGTCCCGTTAAAAATGAATATTTTCTGTGGTGCGAAATGTTATCCACCCACTGGGTTTGGGATGGTACCAACCACAGTGTTACAGGATCCTCTGCATTTCAATGGATGTGTGAAGGAGATGGATGAGGCACTGAGAAACAAAGAGTATCACTTGGGGGGCTGGCAAAGGAAACGATTCCTTGCGTTTCCAAAGAGATGTGTGGGGCTGCTTGGCTGTAGGCAGCCCAAGCTGAGCAGTTGGTGCAAGCCAGCATTGATGCTGTTAAATTTAATATCAAAATGGAAAGAATGAGGTTGATGATGGCCCTTAATTTGGCGAAAAATTTGCTCCCTGGAACATATATCTAAATTCTCTGTGGTAGAGACAAATAGGGGTTTAATAATGTCAGATGAACATGTAAATAGAATAATGTCCTAAACAATCTCATTACAAGTCCTAGTGCAGTCTATATAATCAGTCTAATACCTGGCAAGTGGATAGAAAAGTACCCTTTTGCAAAAACTACATTTATTCAAATATTTCTTGACTCTTGACTTGAGGCACAAATACAGGTTAGTGCCTTTGGGCTTGAGTACCTTAAACATTAAAATTTATTATTATTATTTATTTTTATTAACTTCATGTGGCAGAAGATTTATAATATTCTAGTTTTTATTAAGTACTTGTGGTTTTTAAAACTGATCGTAATTGTTGCTGGGCAAATCTCAAAAGGGGAAGAGGATTGGTTGGTTTAGTTTTGATTAAACTCTCAGAAGTTTGGGCATTTGTCCAAACTATCTCAACTCCTGCATTTCTAATATGGGTCTGCATATCTTCAGAGGATAGACTTTTATTTTTCTCTTTATCTTTTCCTTTCCTTTTTCGTTTCTCCTGTGAAGGTTCCTGTCCTGGCTGTGTTTGGGTCAGACACATGGTAGAGTATTTTGGTATATCTGCTTCTGAATGTGGCCTGGCAAAGGCAGCCAGGAAAAGGGTTCAAATAGTTTGCAGCAAATAATTAAAAAGAAGTTATCTGTATCCCTCAGCTGTTAACCCTTAAAAACCAGGTTCATGCCATGTAAAAATCATAAAATCATGGAGTATCTAGAATCAAAATCATAGAGTACAAGAATCATAAAATCCAAGTCCATATTTGCCTGTGTTTTGAGCTGCAGACACATTAGTGCCTTTCAGAGGTAAATAATTATATAAATATTTTCATTGGAAATAGAAATAGAAAAATATGAACAGGTAATTTGACAAATATATAGTAAATGCTTTTCCTGCTATGCTGCCACATTAAATTACATAAAAATAGGTGAGGAAATGTCCTACTACAGCTCTCTTTTCATTCAGTTCTGTAAACTGAATCCTGTAGCTTTACAACATGCCTTTTTTTTTTTTGTAGGTGTTTAGTGTACACATGGAGATGCATGAAATTTATTTGTCTCGTGATTTTCAGAGTAATTCAAAGGAAAATGTCAGTGTAATTAGACTTGTGTGGGTATATTTTGTTTTACTCAGAAGAAATGACACCCACTGTGAAGTTTCAGACTTTTTTGCTGCAGTTTGTGAAAGAATCTCTGTTGAAATAATAATCTTTAGGCAGGATTTAGGCACCTGTTGCAGCAGGTTGTTACCAGGGATTTGGTGGTGTTGTCAGAGACCCAAAGGAAGCATCTGGGGCTGTACAAACACAAACACAAACACGAACATGAACACGAACACGAACACGAACACGAACACAAACACAAACACAAACACAAACACAAACCCAAACCCAGCACAATGACTGTGTGTGCTGCTCCAGAGTTTGTTGCAGCATCCATGGCCACATCCCCTCAGTGTGATGGAGACTGGCTTTGAACAGATGCTCCTGTTTCCCTTTTTCAGACTGGCTGAGCTGCTGGAAGGAGCCTTGTGTGACTGATGGGCTTCTCTTGCAATGTTGCTTTGGGTACAGACAAGGTGTAGTGCATGGGTGGAGCAGTTTTGGTATGGATTGTGCCCATCACCTTCTGGAGAATCTGCTTTTGTGCCTGATGGAAAACCAGGGTGCTTCCTCCCCTCCTGCCTGGTCCTACCACGGAGCACAGCCCTGGTTTTCATCTTGGGTTCCAGAGCTGTGCTCAGCTCTCCTCTTTGTGTGAGTTTTTTGTGGAGCACTGAACAGACCTTTATTCCTTTCCTCAGCAAGAACAAGTTTCTCCATTTCCTCTCAAGCACAGGCTTTTGCTGTTATAATTGTGCAATTCCACCTGGGTTAAAACAGAAAAGTGTTTCTAATTAGATCCAGGCTAATATCAGGCCAGCTCGCCGTGGTTTTCCAGTGTGGCTGAGATATTCCACCCTCTGCCAAGCAAAAGGACACACTTTTTGCTGTAAAATCCCCATGATTTTCACTTGGAAAAAAAATACCCCCCCCTTTTTTTTTTTCCCTTAAGAAAACCAGAATAAAAAAATGTAATAAAAATATTTTACACAGGGTTGTATTTTGATAGTTTTGGGAATGATGCTTTACTAGACCAGTTTCTGGTCACTGGTAGGTGTTGGTGGTGCTGAGAGCTCTGTGCACAAACCCACCAGGCGTGTCTGAGCCATGACCACCAGTGTTTGCATTCGGTCACCTTCTTCCAGTGCTGAGTTTTAAGTGCTGCAGCATTATGTAGTTTTATTATTTTAATAGATGAGAGAGGCCCGTGATCAATAGCAGGGATGCTTTTATCTTAATCATCCATGCCTCATTCATAAATATGGAGATTTTCAGCCTCCTGGAAGGCTGCTTGTGATTTTCTGTGGTATGGTAAAATGGACCGAGGTCATTCACCATTCCTAAAATGCCATAAAAGCAGTAATCAGGTTATATTAATTTTGCCAACCATACTATTGTGCATGTCTATTTAAAAGGTGTTGAGATGGCTGTAGTGGGGCTGTATAAGATCCTTTTTTCCCTCTGGCATTATTCTGCCCCTAACCCTTGTGTGTCAGTTCAGGATGACACATGGAAAGTGTAACCTATGTGCAGCACTGAGTTAACACATAGCCAACCTATAAAATACATCTGTGTTTCCTTGACCAAACTAAAATCAGTGACCTTAAAACATCCTAATTTCACTGAAGGCTCAGATCTAACATGTATGTTTTTCAGATCTGAAATTAATGTAGTTTTTGTAAATGGTCAACTTTATTATTTATGTAGGGAGCATGCCAGGGGCTAGAAATCTGTTAAAAACAACCAATATTTGTTAACCATTGGCTGAATGGCAAAAGTAACATTTGGGATTATTTGTTCTACTAATCAATTTCTAATACAATTGGTGCAAAAGATTTCAAGATAATTTTTTAGTAAGAACAAAGAATTTTATTGTGACAGCCTGCCATCTCTTATAAGCATTTTATTACAGAGATAACTACCAGCAAGTGTGTGAGAGCATCTTAACTTGCACACTGCTGGAAATCAGTTTTAAGGGGGATGAAGCTGCCAAAAACTTCAGCCATTGGTAGGCAAGAAAAGGCACTTGCCTTTGTCCCTAAGTGTGGCTTTTCAGGTGAAAAAAGTAGCTGTCATTTTTTACTTTTGTATAGAGAAAGGAGGAACAAGAAACAGAAAAAAAAATGTCAGGAGAAAGAGTTCAGGGCCCACATCTTCTAAAGCGAATTGACTTCAAGGCAGGCAGGGTGGCAGTGAGGGTGTGAGGTGAGGATGGGAGCTGAGGCTGGAACAAAGGCTCCTTTGCTGCTCCTGCTTCTCCACAGGCACCTCCTGGTCCTCCCTGGGCAGGGGGCTTGGGAGGAGATCCCCAAAAAATGCAGGGTTAATGAAGGGGGGTTCAGGGCTCCTTGGTTAGGAAATAAAAATATACAGAACAGGTTAAACTCTGCCTTTGTGATAGCCCTTTTTCTCACCTGTTATCTGCATTTTCACCGTGTCCAAGGGAAAGCTAATAAATGCTCTGCTCGGGGTTTCTTTATGGAAAAGCTGGAATGAAACAACACAGAGTACAAGCAGAAGTTTCAGACTCGCTGGATGTCTCTTTCTGTCAGATGCCACAGTGTCAGGCTCAAAGCCATTTGTCATCCCTGAATTTCATTATCTGCTCCTTCCCTGTCTTTCAGTCTCACTTTGCTAGGACATTTGTTCACCGTTGACCTCCCTGACAAATAATACACCTTAATTATGTTGGCAAGAGGGGATATGTCATTCCTGGGCCACTTTAATTGTCTATCCGACAGGCATCCTGCTGCGGCGGGGAGCTTCCCTGGTATTTTCACCACGATTGGATGCATGCCTTTTGCTTTCTCTGGCCTTAAAAAAAAAAAAATCAGACTAAAAGGAAAAAAAATTAATTCACAACTTCTGTTTAGCTGCACGGTAGCATCACTTAG